>NC_134493.1:24346521-24354021 GCF_040206685.1 Ascaphus truei | reverse complement strand
TGGTAAAGAAGCAGCATTTCTGTATTTTAATAATATTGTACAGTGAGCAGGGGGTTCCCTGAGCCAGAAATTAAAGCTCAGGGGACCCCCTGCTCCTGTACAATATTATTAAAAATACAGAAATGCTGCTTCAATACCTTAGCTGATAGCCGCTAAGGCAATGAAGGCAGAATAGCATGTTAATTGGGGACATTTGATTTGCCCCCAATAAACATTGCAATAAACAACATACAGTACACCCCCTGTGTATTTAAAATACATAAACAATAAATACATGACATACATATTTTTATTGTGTGTTTTAAACCTGCCTGCCTTCACTGTAATCTATGTAAAAACCCCTCCCCTATTGTGTGTTTTAAACCTCCTGCCTTCACTGTAATCTATGTAAAACCCCCTCCCCCTATTGTGTGTGAAGCTTCCCTGCCTTCACTGTAATCTATGTAAAAAACCCTCCCCCTATTGTGTCTGCTAAGCTTCCCTGCTTTGACTAATCTGTGTAAGCCCCCCTCCCCCTAGTGTGTCAGTAAAATCTGCCTGGCCTGTGTTTCTGTGAGTGCTGTGTACTGTATATAAATGTGGGGAGGGGGATCCCGTGTAAATAACCACACCCACACCCACTACCCACGGCCCCTCAGCTGCTTGCTGCAAAACAGAGACAAAAATAATGTCCCCTAACCCCCTTAATCACCATAGCGGTTATTAACCTCTACAGTCATTAAGGGGTTAACTCACCCTCACCCACCACTCGGGACGCCTACATACCCTCCCACACTAACCCCCCCACCCGTGAGGCCTAACCACCCACCCACTACCCACAAGGGAGGCCTACCCACATACCGTTGGGGAAACACCCCCCCCACTACCCACAATAAAAACAATACACAGCCCCACAATAAACATCATTCTATTTATTAAATACATTACCCACCCCCTGTGCCCCCCCCATAAATACAAGATTTATTCTTTTACATACAGGGTTCATAACGCAGCCCCACGCGAGTCCCCGGTGGGCTGGCGGTGCACCTGGACAGACCTACAGTTTACCAGCAGCCCTTTTTACACAGGTTCTGGAGGCCTGCTGGTGGATCCCGCCAGCACCATGGCCCCCAGGTGGTCTCCTTGGGTCACCGTGGGCCACAATTGGGGCCCCACGGTTGGCCCACGGATGTCTGGGAGCCCCGGGTTAGACCCACAGGTGTCTGTGGGGCCTCGGGTGGTTCCCTCGGGGGTCTGGGGAACTCACGGGTGCTCACTACGGGTCCGCGGTGCCCCCACAGAAGTGGGACCACACATCTTCATCCCCGCACCTACGGGTCGGCGGTGCCCCCACAGAAGTGGGACCACACATCGTCATCCCCACAGACTACGGGTCCGCGGTGCCCCCACAGAAGTGGGACCACACATCATCATCCCCGCATGTGTCACCCGTGGAACCACCAGCCTGATACCCTTGGGATACCTGAGGATACCCACAGGTGGTCTTTCAATGATGTCACATCCTATTTCCCCCCAAGCCTCTGTCACATGGTACTAGAGCCAATCAGAGTAGGTATGGAGTTCCCACGCTCTGATTGGCTACCATACCATGTGAGGGTGGCCATGTGCCTTTTCATAACATCATCTTAAAGGCAATTGAAGCAAAGCCATTCTGATTGGCTGTGCTTTCATTCCCTTTAAGTGACGTCATCATTTATTTTTTTATCGGCCAAAACACATGGTTTTCAGGGCACAATCAGGACCGTGGGAACCATGACGAAAAATGTGACGTCATAGGCCTTTAAAAGCCTATGTCGTCTCATTTTGAAGCCAGACGCTGCGGAGGAAGGACCTCCGGGCAAGAAAGAAGACCAGGGCGTGGCCGCAAACAGGGCGAAGACCCCGCCCCGCTCGAAGGAGATAGAAGAAAGAAGAATACAGATGAAGAAGGATTACAAGTAGAAGACCCGTGGATTGATTTGGATTTTTAGTTTAATGTTTATTTTTTTATGGTTTTTTATTTTATGGGTTCCTGATCGTGGATTGGTTCATGAGTAAGCTACGCAACGGGAGTCGGTGGGGCCAAGTAATGGTAAGTGAACTAAAGAAATGTATTTTATTTAACTTGTTAATTTTTTCAAAAGGTTTTTTAACATGTGTATTTTTTTTTTTTGTGGTATATCATTTCTTGCCACTGTATGTATGTATGTATGTATGTCTAGAGAGATATATACATACAGGGTAAGAAATGATGTTGTTTTAAATGCTTGATTTGATGTGTTTTAAATTAATTTGTCTATGCTGCTATGCTTTATTGTGAGTTTAAAGTATTTTAAAATTAGATAGATGTATTCCTTGGTATTGTATTGTATGTTGCCTTGGTTTTAAAGGTTGTATTCTGGTCGGTACTGTATTTTTTCACAGGCTAAATTGTTCTGCTCCAGGCGTGAATTAGTTAATTGTTTCATTGTTCGGAATGGAGTGTGAATTGTTTAGGGATGTAAATAATGATTGCTAATTGATTTTTGTTTACTTGGTTGATTCATTTGCAGAATGTATATGGTGCATAGATTTTATGCATCATATATATTGGAATGTGAGGTTTTTCATTGGTTTGTGATGATATAGATTGTGAGATCAGTTAGGATTATTAAAGGAAATTGATTTTAATGTAGTGTCTGTATGGAGAAGTGTTTGGTTGTAGGACAGTATGCTTTTGATAACCCTTCTACATTTATTTGTATATTGATTCATCGTGTGTATATATACTGTGTATATATATATATATATATATATATATATATATATATATATATATATATATACTGTATATATATATATATATATATATATATATATATATATATATATATATGTAGATTTATCAGTACCGTGTTAGCCGAGCTTTAATAATCAAAAAATAAATAGATGATACCGTTCTGTGGCTAACGAAATGCTTTTATTTGTGCGAGCTTTCGAGATACACTGATTTCTTCTTCCGGCGATGTTACAATGAATGAAGCAAGGATAACTTAAAAACAGTGTCTCTTGGAATGTTATCTGTGCTTCTCCTTCCCCCGGTGTGGATGTGTTTTATGGCTAGAGGTGTCAAAGGGTAACTGAAAGCAAGTGAAGAAAGAGTGTGTATGTGTATCAGTGTGAATAAAAATGAATGGAGAGCCCACAGTATAAACAGTGCTCTACACAAGGTGTGTGTGGAGTGAGAGGGATATAAATGGTGTGGGTGGGTGTGGAAATGTGAGAGTTTGTAGCACAACTAAAAGTGTGTGTGGATACTATGTGGTCCCTATTGGTGTATATGGATGGAAAAATAAGGAGTATTAGTATGTGTGAGAGACAGCTGTGTGTGCATACATATAGCACAGTATGTACAGACATGGCCTTTAGCGCTCATGGGAAGAGAGTTCGCTAGTGTCAGTAATGACTTTTATGAGTCATTACTGACACTAGCGAACTCTCTTCCCATGAGCGCTAAAGGCCATGTCTGTAAATACTGTGCTATATGTATGCACACACAGCTGTCTCTCACACATACTAATACTCCTTATTTTTCCATCCATATACACCAATAGGGACCACATAGTATCCACACACACTTTTAGTTGTGCTACAAACTCTCACATTTCCACACCCACCCACACCATTTATATCCCTCTCACTCCACACACACCTTGTGTAGAGCACTGTTTATACTGTGGGCTCTCCATTCATTTTTATTCACACTGATACACATACACACTCTTTCTTCACTTGCTTTCAGTTACCCTTTGACACCTCTAGCCATAAAACACATCCACACCGGGGGAAGGAGAAGCACAGATAACATTCCAAGAGACACTGTTTTTAAGTTATCCTTGCTTCATTCATTGTAACATCGCCGGAAGAAGAGATCAGTGTATCTCGAAAGCTCGCACAAATAAAAGCATTTCGTTAGCCACAGAACGGTATCATCTATTTATTTTTTGATTATATATATATATATATATATATATATATATATATATCTCTGTATATATATATACAGTATATATATATATATATATATATATATATATATATATATATATATATATATATATATATATATATATATATAGTTGCATGATGAAGACACTGTACAAATTCATGGGTGAAGGGTGAGTATCGGGCCTGTGTGGCTTAACCCCTTAATCACCTTTGCGGTTATTATCTGATAAGGTGTTTAAGGGGTTAATTGATATCTGAATGTACTTGCAATGTATTGGCTTTTGATTTTTGTTTACTTGGTTGATTCATTTGCAGAATGTATATGGTGCATAGATTTTATGCATCATATATATTGGAATGTGAGGTGTTTCATTGGCTTTTCATTGGTTTGTGATGATATAGATTGTGAGATCAGTTAGGATTATTAAAGGAAATTGATTTTAATGTAGTGTCTGTATGGAGAAGTGTTTGGTTGTAGAACAGTATGGTTTTGATAACCCTTCTACATTTATTTGTATATTGGTTCATCATGTGTATATACTGTGTATATATATATGTACTGTATATATATATATATATACTGTACAGTATATATTTCTCTCTCCCTCTCTCTCTGTATATATATACAGTATATATATACTGTATATAGTTGCATGATGAAGCCACTGTACAAATTCATGGGTGAAGGGTGGGTATCGGGCCTGTGTGGCTTAACCCATTAATCACCTTTGCGGTTATTATCTGATAAGGTGTTTAAGGGGTTAATTGATATCTGAATGTACTTGCAATGTATTGGCTTTGTATTGGCAATGTATTTTGTGGACAAGACAAGGATTTTGCTGGCGACGGACACTTCGCATTGATGAGGTCAGTAGTACTTTATTTATTTGTATATGCTAGTTAATGTTTTTAATAATGGGCAATTAATCTATTATCCATATCTGGATAATAGTTATTTTGCACATTATTGTACTGTAGGTGTTGGGGGGGAGGGTGTATGTATTGAATGTATAGGCCAGGTTTATTTTTTTTACATTCAGGGTTGGTTCTGTGGTTCTGCGTGGGACCTCTGGAGACCACCTGTGGGTATCCTCGGGTATCCCAAGGGTACCAGGCTGGTGGTTCCACGGGTGACACATGCGGGGATGATGATGTGTGGTCCCACTTCTGTGGGGGCACCGCGGACCCGTAGTCTGCGGGGATGACGATGTGTGGTCCCACTTCTGTGGGGGCACCGCCGACACGTAGGTGCGGGGATGAAGATGTGTGGTCCCACTTCTGTGGGGGCACCGCGGACCCGTAGTGAGCACCCGTGAGTTCCCCAGACCCCCGAGGGAACCACCCGAGGCCCCACAGACACCTGTGGGTCTGACCCGGGGCTCCCAGACATCCGCGGGCCTACCGTGGGGACCCAATTGTGGCCCACGGTGACCCAAGGAGACCACCTGGGGGCCATGGTGCTGGCGGGATCCACCAGCAGGCCTCCAGAACCTGTGTAAAAAGGGCTGCTGGTAAACTGTAGGTCTGTCCAGGTGCCCCGCCAGCCCACCGGGGACTCGCGTAGGGCTGCGTTATGAACCCTGTATGTAAAAGAATAAATCTTGTATTTATGGGGGGGGCACAGGGGGTGGGTAATGTATTTGATAAATAGAATGATGTTTATTGTGGGGCTGTGTATTGTTTTTATTGTGGGTAGTGGGGGGGGTGTTTCCCCAACGGTATGTGGGTAGGCCTCCCTTGTGGGTAGTGGGTGGGTGGTTAGGCCTCACAGGTGGGGGGGTTAGTGTGGGAGGGTATGTAGGCGTCCCGAGTGGTGGGTGAGGGTGAGTTAACCCCTTAATGACTGTAGCGTTAATAACCGCTATGGTGATTAAGGGGTTAGGGGACATTACTTTGGATGTTTTAATTTTTGTGTCTGTTTTGCAGAAGCGGAGGGGCCATTGCCAGGATGGGGGGGGGGGTAACAGTATGTGGGTAGGGGGTGAGGGTGGTTAGACCTCACAGTATGCACATCGGGTCCCCCCCTCCCCACATTTACATACACTGCACTCACAGCAATACAGGCAGGGAGGGAGATTTAACAGAAACATTAGGGGGAGGGGGCTTTACACAGACCACAGTCAAGGAGGTGGGGTTGTAACCCACTCCCCCTCCCCACATTTACATACACTGCACTCACAGCAATACAGGCAGGGAGGGAGATTTAACAGAAACATTAGGGGGGAGGGGGCTTTAAACAGATTACACTGAAGGCAGAGAGATTTAACAGAAACATTAGGGGGGAGGAGACTTTAAACAGATTACACTGAAGGCAGAAAGATTTAACAGAAACATTAGGGGGGAGGGGGCTTTAAACAGATTACACTGAAGGCAGGGAGATACAGGGAGATGTACTGTACTGTATGTTGTTTATTGCAATGCTTCAATGTGTGTATAATGTATAATGTTTTTTACAATTAGATAGATGTAATCCTTGGTATTGTAAGGGTTAGCTTTGGTTTTAAATTGTGTTTTCTGGTTGGTACTTACAGTATATATTGATTTTTGTTTACTTGATTGGTTAAAATAGTTGACTTGTTTGGAGGTGTTTGTATTTACTGGTTGCTTGCAATGATATTGTTAACATTCATTTGCAGAATGTATATGTGCATAGATTTTATGCATCATTTATACAGTGTAAATGCAATGTACTGTATGGATTGGAATGTGAGGTTTTATATTGTAAGATCAGTTAGGATTATTAAATGGATTATTATTATTATTATTGTCTGTATGGAGAAGCGTTATTTGTAGGACAGTATGATTTTGATAACCATTCTACATTTATTTGTATATTGGTTCATCATGTGTGTGTATATACTGTGTGTATATATATATATATATATATATATATATATATATATATATATATATATATATATATATATATATATATATACAGTATATACAGGCATACCCCACATTAACGTACGCAATAGGACCGGAGCATGTATGTAAAGCGAAAATGTACTTAAAGTGAAGCACTACCTTTTTCCCACTTATCGATGCTTGTACTGTACTGCAATAGTCATATACGTGCATAACTGATGTAAATAACGCATTTGTAACAGGCTATATAGTCTCCCCGCTTGCGCACAGATTTGGTACAGGTAGGGAGCCGGTATTGCTGTTCAGGACGTGCTGACTGGCGCATGCGTGAGCTGCCGTTTGCCTATTGAGCGAGATGTACTTACTCGCGAGTGTACTTAAAGTGAGTGTACTTAAACCGGGGTATGCCTGTATATACACGGTATATACTGTATATGTATAGGGATTGTTATTATATATATACTGTATATATACAGTATATATATATATATATATATATATATATATATATATATATATATATATATATATATATATATATACTGTGTATATATATACATATATATTTATTTATCTTCATGTATATATTTATTTATTTAGATTTATTTATTAATTGTGGGGCTGCTGTGCGTGAATTTTTTTTATTGTGGGTAGCGGGGGTGGGTA
>NC_134493.1:24269021-24341521 GCF_040206685.1 Ascaphus truei | reverse complement strand
CCTCCATGTAGCTCTTCTACCCCTCGTACTACTGACACTCCACAAGTTGCAGATGGGGCAAAATTGGAGACAAAGACTTTGTATTATATTTTATGTCTTTATTTATATAGCGCCACACTCAGTACTTCACAAAGAATACAGTATGGGAAATTATAATAATACAATAAGCGCAGCAAAATCAGACAATAGGAAAGGAAAGCCCTGTCCCGGAGAGCTTACAATCTAAGTGGTATGATGGGAAACTTACAGAGGCAGCAGGTGAGGGAATAGGTGCTGTAGATGGGTGTGCTTGGTCACAATGGGTGGTATGAGTGACTGTGGGTGTGGGACAGTAGCCAGAGGCTATTGGGATGCTTGATTTGTGGGGCAAGTTTTAAGGTTGGTCAGGATTAAATCAGAAGGTTAACACCATTTGCATAGGAGGAGATGGCAGGGAGGCGTGAGTGAGAGCAGGTGTGTTTATGTCAGGATTAGGAGAGATATCCCCAGCAGCAGGAATGAGTAGAAAGAGGGTGTGAATAGAGGATTTGTGGGGGTGCTTTTTATTGAGGGGTAAGGAACTTGTTGGGAAAGAGGTGTATAAATAATGGTGCTGTGTATGGCACAGGCATAACTGGAGGGAAGGATAGATGAAGAAATGTGGATAGGAGGGGTGTGGGGACGTTGGAGAGAACAGAAACGTGTACAAAGGAGTGAGGAAACAGAAAACAGAAAAAGCAATAGGCAGGGCATAGTGAGATGCAGGAGGAGAGACTAAACCAGGTATTGAGGATAGGAAGAGTACAAATTATCACAGCATTTAGAGAGTGAAGTTCTCACAGTTACAAGGTTGTTGTTGTTGGGCAGAGTCCAGATCTTCTTGTAGTCTTCACCTCCAATTCTAACTCCAGTATTAACTCCACAGACACTTTATGTGACACTTTGGGTTAACACAGCCGTATGACTCACAGCCAAGATAGACTCACTTAAATACTCTAACACACAACTTTGATGCAAGGGGCATAATGGACATGCCACAGTTTTGCACCATAATTGCCATGATACACAGACCCCAGCGTGTGCCATTTTTGTTTCCATTCCCTACAAATAAGATTTAGGCTTTTGTAAGAATGTATGTATAATCAGGTTTGCTTAATATTGCAGCATGTTCATTCTCAAATACTATGGTAAAGGGCGAGGACAGTTAAACATGCAGTACTCCGTCTTTTCATAAGCCACATGCTCTTTAAGCCTAAACTGGCTTTAAATTGCATTATGAACTTAGAACAGGAGTTATTCTGACCACTTTAACCAACTGCTTTCGATTTGTCTGAATTGTCAGATTAGGATATTATCCTGTTACATGGGAGGATGCAAACGGAGGTAAATGCTTTTCAATGGACAATTCAGTTAAAGGAAAAAAAACTACAATGTTATCTTAAAAAGCTCCAAATGAGACGGAAATGTGAAGGAGGTAAGAAAAGAATCAATCTTTTTCATCTGCTGTGGAGGTAAAATTACACTGGTTAAGATTTATCCTCCAGTGGCATGTTAATGAGCTAGCGTGGAAACGTGTTTATAATAGTACTTTAATAGGCCCCTTTCAAAAACCTAAAGCAATTCTCTCTGTGCCAGGCGGACATCAGATACAGTGCAAGCTTTCAGCATATACACATACAACACATTGCAAGATGTTTTCACTGTGATTGATACCTGTTGAGCTCTTTCTATTCCATGTAACAGATAGGCGGCAATGGGAGTTCCCTTGCAATTGTGCCCCAATCGGCACTATAGCAGTTTAATTAATACTCCCCTATGAATCAAGGGACACAAATGTGCTTTGTGTCATAAAATAATCAATTAGATCCATTTTGACCATATGTCTGTAAGTATAAAAGGGGTTTATTATCCAAAGTATGATGGCTATTATCAGTCACTAATGGCCATTCAATTAAACACTTGTTAATGTTCTTTCACTCACCAGTGAATAAACCCAGTGTATAAAGGTACTTTTCACCTATTTTGACGTATTGGCATCATTTTAGAATAAGGCTGCGGTCCCAGTCATGTCTGTGACACGCGCGCCCGGCGGGGGGGGCGGCGCGTGCACAGCGCTAACCGCGATCTGCGGTCTGAGGGGAGAGAGGGAGCTTGCGACGGGAGGGGGCGTGGTCGGGGATTTGCGGGGGCGTGCCCATTACGTCACGCGGCTGGTTCGCCCTCATTGGGTGAACTGCCGGTGGGGGCGTGGCCACGCCTCCGTCGCAAGTTTTAAACTCAATTTCATTGAGTTTAAAAAATCTTGCAGCACGGCGCGTCTGCACCTTCAGCGTGAAGGTGCGTACTGGGCCCTTTCCCATTGAGGGGCGGTGCTTACACGCACAGCGCACGCCGAGCCGCGTGCTGTGGCAGTGACTGGGACCGCAGCCTTAGGGGAGACATAAATGAGTTATCATGCATCAAGAGACATTTGTATCCCTTGATTGAAAGCTCTCCCAATGCTGGAAAAGAAAAAGATATCAGCAATCCTTTTCTGCTGATACATCAATTAGTATTGGAAAATGAAATACTCCATTAAGGCATCGTGTCGTGGGTAGGAGTTGGGACAAATGTGAACTTACTGCAGTGTTTCCCAACTCCTGTCCGCAGGGAACCCCAACAGGTCAGGTCTTAAGGATATCCCTACTCCAGCACAGGTGGGTCAATCAGCGGCTCAGTCATTTTGACTGAGCCACCTGTGCTGGAGCAGGGATATCCTTAAGACCTGACCTGTTGAGGTTCCCTGAGGACTGGAGTTGGGAAACACTGACTTACGGTATGTACATTTAAAATAACAACTTTGTAATTGTATTTCTTCCTATATCTCAACAAGGTAGTGTATTTTTTGTGCTTAAAAATAATAATAATAATAATTAATTTTACAACATGGTTCTTTCCAATTAAAACCCAAATTATATGTGGCCATTGTCCTGAGTGCAACATTGTAGCAGCCTTTTTAAGGTCCAGATGCACTCATCTCTGTAAGGCCATTTAGCATGATATTAACTTCATGTTAATTCTTAGTAATGCTGTATCCAGTAAAGTGAATATGCAACTTTAACCCAGTTTAACCGCATTTAAATAGCAAAGTGTACATTTTTATGGGTGTTGGTAAAAATGGCACGCAAATGATATGCAAATGATCCATTAGCATAAGCATACCAAATCCACTAAACCCTGTTAAGGTTAACACAGGGAAATAACATAATGTTATTTAAGTCATAGCTAAGCCTGGTGTTACTCCCACCCAGACATTGTAATTGGGTAAAAGCAATTGGCAAATGCGCTATTTCACAGGATAGTAGTAACACCAGGTTTAGGTATGCCTTAACTTTAGTTATTTATTACCCTGCGTTATTACATGAGCACCCCGTATGTAGTGGACCAATATAAAATCATGGCTGGAATTGTGTATTTCGAGACCACATGTACAGATGCAGCCACCAGTATCCGATCACTTGCCTGGGTAAACACTACGGCATTTCACAGTAAATGCCTCAACATTTCTGTGAGATTCCTAATGGCCCATCGGATAAATACAGCAGGATTTCCCTGCAGTCCCATTCAGTTTGAATGGGACTGCAGGGACCCCTGCTGTGTTAATCCGATGGGCCATTAGGAATCTCACGGAAATGTTGGGGCAGGTTGAGGCATTTACTGTGAGATTGCCCAAGATTTTCCAAGGCAAGTGATCGGATACTGGTGGCTGCATCTGTACTTCTCATCATTTTGCTCAATTACATTTTTTTTCATTTACAATGGTTATCTTTGGACTAAAATAGCTCATTATTATTTTTATTCGTCAACATGTAAACAAGGAAGCAAATAGCGGACTGAAGGGGTAGCTTGGAGGCAAGAACACTGCCATCACGTGGGTGAACCCAGTTCAAAGCTGTCACGGGAGACCAGGCATTTACACCTTTTTATCAGGATCATACATTGAGCAAAACAAGATAAGTGAAATCAATTGGAAATTTATTCACATTAAAAGGCATACACACAGTGGAACACAAACTACATAAGAAGATCACAGTTACTTGGGACCTGGGGGAAAAACTAGACTTTCTTAGCTTAATATAACACAAAACAAGAGTCTTTAGTTGACCGGGACATAGCCCGAAATAGCCTGGAACTCAAATCGGCAAGAAGTTCCTGACGCCACCGCTGTCTTTCCTTCGGAGGTGCTGAAATCACTTCACCGGGAGTTAGCTCCAAACGTCCTGGAACGAAATTCTCCTGCAATCCTAGCCGCGACTGCTATGTTCAAATCTCAGAACTTGGCTGCAAAAAGCTGGACTTAGAAAATATTTAGCATCGGATTTCTGAAGCCGGTGTCTTTGCTATTTCTTACGGAGCATCTTGTGGTCATTTCAAATTTGCTGCTGCTGCTGTTCTGGCGCTTAGAATCTCACAAACGGATTGGCTGAGGGATTCTTTTATTATTTCAGAGTTCATTCATGAAATACTACAGCCAATCCTAGCATGGGAACTTTCTCACCAACCAATCAGAGCGATGCCAGTCTTCTGAAGCCGGGCAAGCGGATCTTCTGAATCAGACACGGGCATGCGCAAGATTGCCACCTCTGCCACTTGGTATTCAGAAGCCACCCGCTGGTTTAGGCTCCTCACAGTCTGGTGGGGCAAATGGTAGTCTCGATGACTTCCATTCATCCCAGGACATGGGTACTCAAGCCTAAACCTCCTGTCCAAATGTTCTTCACACCGCTGGCATCCTCTGTGGCTTTCATGTCCGATGTCTGAGTAGACTGACTGGCACCAAGTTTGGTAGCCCACTATTTTATACTGTGTGGGGAATATGGCTGGTAAGAAATAAAGTGCAGCTTTTTATTCTATTCCCCATGCCAGAAGACTTAGGATAGTTTTAAAGTATATCTTTTATCAACAAAGGGTTTTAAAACATATATGCTTTGTGCACAGTAATATGAGCTGGTAGTGGGCCCAAAAGTCCCAGCTCATATTACTGTGCACAAAGCACATATGTTTTAAAACCCTTTGTTGATAAAAGATATACTTTAAAACTATCCTAAGTCTTCTGGCATGGGGAATAGAATAAAAAGCTGCACTTTATTTCTTACCAGCCATATTAACCACACACTATAAAATAGACTTGGACTTATAAAATCCCTCAAAACCTTATGTATGTTTGGAGTACCGCAGAACCCCTATACAGGTTCTGGGTGACCTAGGCATTACTTGGGTATCCCCCTTAACCTAGGGACTCCTTGACAAGTTCAGGAACACCTCACATCCCTATGCCCCATTTACCTTTCTGGTCTGTGCTGAAGCAGGGAATCCTAGCGGTGAGTCGTGCAAGCGTTTTCAAGGGGAGATTTATACTGGAGCAATGTGCGTATATGTATCCGGGAATCCGACCTGATTCCCAGGTACATTTTTGGGGTATCCTGCAACTCTGGGCCATGACTAGGCACATTCTGACAAGACTTTCTCTGCAAACCCCCCCTTGAAACTCATAGCCCAGCAGTCTCTGCTCGCTGACACCCCCCCCCCCCAGCAATCTCTGCTCACTGGCACCCACCCCCCCAGCAATCTCTGCTCACTGGCACCCCCCTCCCCCCCCAGCAATCTCTGCTCACTGGCACCCCCCCCCCCCCCCCAGCAATCTCTGCTCGCTGGCTCCCCCCCCCAGCAATCTCTGCTCACTGGCACCGCCCCCCCCAGCAATCTCTGCTCGCTGGCACTCCTGGAAAGGTAAAAACACATACATTCGTTATAGTCGCATAATTTTACAACAAGCATATACAACAGTTACGCCCAAGAGCTGACACTCCTGAGCCCCAATACAGGGATCAGAGGTAACCAAACGGGCTTAACCCCTTATTGTGAGCCTGGTTACCCCCTCACCATCCCAAAAGCCCAGCATCCATGCTCCTTGTGGCCTTGGACAAGCCTTAATCACTAACGTTAGATGGTACACAGGGACTCACTGTGAATGCGATTTTGTATGTACTGCACCGTGTATGTTGTCAGCACTATATAAGAAAACATAATTAGCACATGAAGTTATCTTTTGTTACAATAGTAGCTGTTTGCCAAAAACCTGTTCATGTAAAAATACATTGCTCATTTTATAAACTACTCAAGGTTGGTGAAAGTGTATTGGTAGTTAGAAAATAAGGTTCCTTGTCCACTATAGTGCTTAAGATTCCTTTTAAAAAGTTTTAATAATGTGCTAGATTGCAGGAAATAAAAAAAATAAACTAACACCTCTTAAATATTGGGGCAATGGTCTTTGAACCGCCGGTTAGAAAGATTTATACAATACAGCGAGTCCTCGCTTACCGACGGATGCCTCATCCGATGCCGCATAATGCAGTAAGCCGGACGCATTATCCGACGTCGGGCCCGCTTATCCGTCAGTCACCGCCACTGATTAACATGGACCTGCCATCTGTTGGCCTGTTGCGGGACGCCTTCCGTCAGATCAGTGAGGACGCCTGTATTGTACTCTAAAAACAGAAAGAAAGTATTTTTCGGTCTGATTTTCTATAATTGAGGGTGCCCTGTACATCAGGAGGGCAGGGATCCTTACGATGTGCTGGGCGCGTCCAGCTAGTTGTTTTCCACCGGACCTCTAAACTCGATCCAAACAGAAGTGAACCCCCATCCACTTCCGTTCACATCCACGTGATCGCTACCCCCAAATGATTACGTGGTCGCGATCCTGGGAAACCGGTGGCACTCGGGTGCTGACAGTTTTCTGGTATTAAAAGGGTTGAGTGCAAAACCAGGGGTATATCAAACGTGGCGCTCTAATTCTAATTCTAAACACGTGTTAAATAAATGTTAACAAGTATACCATATATTGAAAAAATGTTGGTGATACAAACGAATCCTTAGAATGCTGCTGTGACCCAGTGTAGGACTGTTCTCTCAATCCCAGGTGAGTATGGCGACGTGATGATCAAAGGGAAGTGCAAACATGTGGAAATAAATAAAAATCTGATGGTGCAATATTGTCTTATAACTGGTACATATTCTTCTATAGGTGTAAGAATAATATACTCACAAATGTGAGGATAGGTAGATGTACATAAAGGTATCTTTAGATGGTTATCTTCAGTAAGGATGGATAAGCTGGGACCGTGATGTAAGGGTAGGTGCCTTAAATGGTTAAACACAGAAAAGCCAACATAGTGCGATCTGATTAAACTGTATTGAAGAGGTAAAGTATTACAATACACTCACATGATATTTGCTAGTTATATTGACGACATTATTTTCATTTGGAGGGGCTCAATGGATGACCTAAATCTGTTTCTCATATATTTAGACAATAACGATTTGAATCTCAAATTTACGTCTAACATGAGTAAATCAAGTATAAATTTTTTTAGACTTAACTATCTACTTAGAAAATGACTGTATTAAAATAAAAAATTACTTTAAAGAAGTGGACGCTAATAATTTTATACTCCAGTCCAGTTGCCATCTTGATAAATGGATATCTAACATACCATATGGCCAGTATCGCAGAATTAAACGTAACTGTACAGAGAATTCTGTCTTTACAGAACAGTCTACTATTCTAACTAAGAAATTCAAAGATAGAAATTATAAGTCAAAAAACATTGAACAAGCATTAGATAGAATCAATTCAGAAACTAGAGAATCTTTACTAACTCCAGCATCTAAGAAAGTCCCAGAATTAACTATAAAAGTGCCATTCGTTACACAATACAATAAAGATGCCAAACGAATTGGTCACATAATTAATACTCACTGGTCTGTATTAAAAAATGATCCTATTCTGGGACCGCACTCACCTGATTGAGCACAAATGATTTTTAAAAAGGCACCTAATATTAAAAATAAATTGGCTCCCAGTGCACTAAAGAAAAAACACACTAACCATTCTACTTGGCTTACCCTTCCTAAGGGTTTTTTCAATTGTAAAGCATGCACAGCGTGTCAATCTTGTTCCACCTCAAACGATAGTTTTACCTCTTTTACTACTAAAAAAGTCCTATAAAATAAAACAACATCTCAACTGCAGGTCAAACTTTGTAGTATACCTTTTAGAATGCAGTTGTGGATATCAATATATAGGCAAAACTATACGTCCCCTCAAAGTTCGCATCTTAGAGCATATTGACAATATCAAAAAGAAACTCACCACACACAGTGTTTCTAACCACTTTTTAATAGTTCATAATTCAAACCCCCAAGGTCTTATCTATAAAGCTATTGAACAAATAATGCCACATTGGAGGGGGGGAAACAGAAATTCAGCTTTACTAAAAAGGGAATCATATTGGATGTATGAACTCCAAACGATCTCCCCGCTAGGTTTAAACCTGGATTTTGATGTAAAACCTTTTTTGTGATGTAATTCTAACTGCGAATTTCTTGTCTTCCTTTAGATTTCATAATCATTGTATAGGTTGAGACATTTGTATAGATTAGTTATACTTTGATCTTTGTTTCATCTTAACGCATTTTTAAATCTATTTTAGCATAAGTAATTTAATAAATATATCCCAATTTTTATTAAAAAATTTTTTTTTATTAAAAACTTTTTATAAATTTTCTACATATCTTTTATAAAATTTTTAATATGTTGCTAAGTTCTAATTTTTATCTTTGAACCATTCTCTAAACAATATGTTTTAAATAAATACTGATTCTAATTCCATATTTTTGAGCTCCATATATGTTTCGATATGGAGGTAATATATCTGTGTAAAAATTGTATATGTACTGTGTTTAATCTGCAATAACGTGGTATCACTATCTCTGAAAGGTAATCATTATGGTATACACAACACCTATATACCTTTAAGAGATAATTACCCACCTTAAGACATTATTAGATCGATACTTCTTTAAGACATCCATTAGGATTCTAACCAATTAGAATAAAGTCTAGGGTATTTAACTAGCTAGAACCATGTCACCAGCACTCCTGAGGAAACCAAGAAGGGTGAAACGCGTAGAGTGAAGCTGATTCTCAGTCAACTCGCCAAACCGGAACTCCTCACACACCGCTAACGTCACATCCGCCTTGCTGGAACGCAGCCGTGAGACGCACGCTGAGGAGAAGGGAAGTAACCAACCCAAAGGCACCGGAGGCGAGATCGATTGCGTCTCTAAATGCTTTTAACTAGCAAATATCATGTGAGTGTATTGTAATACTTTACCTCTTCAATACAGTTTAATCAGATCGCACTATGTTGGCTTTTCTGTGTTTAACCATTTAAGGCACCCACCCTTACATCACGGTCCCAGCTTATCCATCCTTACTGAAGATAACCATCTAAAGATACCTTTATGTACATCTACCTATCCTCACATTTGTGAGTATATTATTCTTACACCTATAGAAGAATATGTACCAGTTATAAGACAATATTGCACCATCAGATTTTTTTTATTTCCACATGTTTGCGCTTCCCTTTGATCATCACGTCGCCATTAAAAGGGTTGAAAAAGAGGAGAATAATTATGTATACAGAAGACTAGGGGGTGTTTGTGTGATGGTACAGTACAATTTGTTCCAAACACACCCAGCGTAATTGGTTTCCAGCTGTGCAAAGCTTGGTAATCTTGTTTCTTACATTTGGGGCAGATCGCTCCGGAACAGAGGTTAACGCCACCTACACTTTGGCGAATTTGTTTGATGCAGAGAAAGAGGAAAACTGCCCCACATATGCTACCTCTAATTATATTGCCCTGATTATCTCCTCCCCTAACTCCTCCTATAACCACTGCCCAAAACACTCATGGGCAAGGGAAGCAAAACAGGAGCAAAGCCCCTTGATGCAGATGTATGCAGACTTACTGTTCTCATGGCCGCTAGCACGGACGGGGACGTGATTAACTCTGTGGGAGGTCACATTGAAAAAACAGTGTGTGTGCCGAGCACGGGCATTGTAAGTGAAACTTCTGTCTTTGGTCACTGTTTTGTCACAGAAATTGTGTTTGTGGTGGTGATGTTTTTAATTAAAAATCAAAACACAATTTCAGTGACAAAACGCAAAGAAGCTTAACTTAGAACGCGCGTGCGCGGCAAATGTTTTAGCTATTTGCTCTTCTATATAACTTTGCACTTTATAGTAACTGTGAGTTCCTTGTGTGTCTCTGTGTGTGTCTCTGTGTCTGTGTGTGTTGCTTCTACGCATGTGCTCGGCGATGGTGGCTACTGCGCAGGCGCATGGGTGAAGGGGATAATGGCTCCTGCGCCGATCTGGCAACACTGACGTAACCGACGGCCTCTTCTGCCAGCAGTGACATCACTTCCGTGACTGCACTTCCATCACCATGTATGCGATTGACTGCAAGGGAAATTTCGGTACAGTAGGTGCCAGCAAAGAAGTTTCACTCCAAAAATGGATCCCCGCTGTGTCATCGCTGCAGGCCCCTCCCCCAGCGCCTCATATTTTAGTGTTTCACCCAGTCACACGAACGGTTAAAGAGGCGGTGGTTGTTGGGAAGCGCAAACATGTGGAAACAGAAAATAATGTTCTGATAGTGCAGTATTGTTAAATAAAACGTGGATTTCTTCTTTAGGTCTATATAAAAAATACTCACAAATGTGAGGGTGGATGTGTCTACGTAATGGTATCTTTAAATGATGACTCGCCAGCTGCGGTGGAGATGTATGTCTGCCTCAATAGGAATATGCACTTTGGTAACCTTTAGTGACAAACAAAAGAACCGGGCATAGTGCAGACTGTAGAATTTTTTTTTTAAAAGGTAAGTATAATACAATACACTCACATGGTATCAGATGGTAACACGCATTTAGATCACACAATCGATCTTGGCTGCAGTTGAGATAGACTTTCTGCTTCCCCTGGAGTTGCCTCTCTGTTTGGCGTGCGCCTCACGGATGCGTCTCAGCAGTTCCGGATGTGACGTCAGCGAGATCCGGGTGTTCCGGTCGGCGGTGTGTTTCGTCTTTCAGCGTCACTCTACGCGTTTCACCTTCCTTGGTTTCACCAGGAGTCCTGGTAGAGACAACTCACTACATTTAGTGGTGCAGCCCCTTAAGTACAAGGGAAGAAGGTACCAGGTCTGAGCCCAGAATTGGGCAGAACACAGGCCTAGCCCCACCTCCTCCTCTATCACTCAATGGAGCTGCTTCTGTGGGGAAAACCCAGGATTGTTCCTGTCACTGCCTTCAATGTTATGAGGGCTTGCATGATAGGGAGGGCAGACTGGTAGCCGAAACCAGACATGGCTACATTAGCAAAGTGTTAACTTCTGTTCAACTTAATATGGATTTATATATTGAACAAAAGATGCCCCGAGTCTTGACAACATTTGAAATCTATTTACATAAAACATTTTTTGTACAAGAAATGGAATCAAGTCAAATTCTTGGTAGACACAATCTTTGTCAAATTAACTTGTTATGGCTGAGAATGGAGACGTAAAAAATCAGAAAGAAGGCTAATACTGGATTTCATAAACCTGTCAAAGTAGGTGAGCAAAATAGGGGCTACATTCCTAAGTAGTTACATTGAAAATAATGCTGAAGCATCAGTTACAGTAGGTGAATCGGCCGAGTAATTTGTAAATCCAATTTGTGACCTTGCCCCTGTGTTTGAAAAGCACAACCGAATTTCCGGCCCTAATGTGTGCCAGCAGTTAGCACCCGAGGCTGTTTTTTAATAGGTTTAAGTGCAGCCAACAAAACAAACCACAAAGAAATGCAACCTGATATAATAACCACAGTTCACATAACATCCAATTCATCTGTGCACACAGAATAGGACTGATTATATGCTCTGATCCGTCTTCTGTGTCTCTGTTCCTGAATAGTGTGCAAAGTTTTCAGAAAGGTCCATACTGCACTCTCTCAGTGTCAGCGAGCTGCACTCTCTCAGTGTCAGCGAGCTGCACTCTCTCAGTGTCAGCGAGCTGCACTCTCTGTGTCAGCGAGCTGCACTCTCTCAGTGTCAGCGAGCTGCACTCTCTGTGTCAGCGAGCTGCACTCTCTCAGTGTCAGCGAGCTGCACTCTCTCAGTGTCAGCGAGCTGCACTCTCTCAATGTCAGCGAGCTGCACTCTCTCAGTGTCAGCGAGCTGCACTCTCTGTGTCAGCGAGCTGCACTCTCTCAGTGTCAGCGAGCTGCACTCTCTCAGTGTCAGCGAGCTGCACTCTCTCAGTGTCAGCGAGCTGCACTCTCTCAGTGTCAGCGAGCTGCACTCTCTCAGTGTCAGCGAGCTGTTTCAGCAAAGCGTAGAGAAGAGGCTGAAACCTTGAAATAGAACAACAAAAACAACATGGCGTGGTACAATTTCAACCCGGTGTGATGCTCTATAAGTGAAAAGTAATCCACTCACACTTTCCTCCTTTTCAATAAGGCAGTACAGAGATACTCCTCTCTCTGAACGGAGCAAAGGATCAGGAAATCCCCAAATGTAAACCCCCTTGCTTCTCCTCTCCTTCATGGTAAGTGTACCCAGGAAATAATAAGTGATGCTAATTGCGCAGTATATCTCAAATTGTATTAGAGATTACAGAATAAAAGCATTTATATGTGCACTCACATTTGATACATATTGGCAGTTCGTGGTACAAAATCCCGACCGTTAGTATGAGCTGTTCACCGGTACACGCTATTCGGCTCACTTCCGCATCTCGGCTCTTGTCTTCGTCACTTCCGGCTGAGTGAAGTTGAGGGCGGGTTTACATTTGGGGATTTCCTGATCCATTGCTCCGCTCAGAGAGAGGAGTATCTCTGTACTGCCTTATTGAAAAGGAGGAAAGTGTGAGTGGATTACTTTTCACTTATAGAACATCACACCGGGTTGAAATTGTACCACACCATGTTGTTTTTGTTGTTCTCTTTCATGACGGTGACGTGAACACTGGCGCTCCCCTGAACCTTTGAAGAATTTTGGAACCAAACAGACTAAGAGAACAGTCTTTAAAAAGGGTTTTGAGTAGCTTTTCATTTAGCACCTTACACTGGGTGGTGGAAGTTATTTGTCACTATAAATTTACTAATTGACCACAGTTCACGTATATTTACTTTTAGACACTTTATTATATCTATTATATTTTCTATTTTTTAGGACACTATTCACTAAGTTAGCGCCGTTACAATCTATTGCTTATAACTACTGAAACCCTGAAACCCTGATGAAAGTTTCCTCCGAAAATATATGGCAGAAGTTTCATCATGTTAATGTGGCATTTCACAAAACACATCAAGAACCTCTTGCAATCGCATCTAGCCAAGGAAAGCAAGAAGCTGAATGCTCAAGGTCTTTCTATCAGGGGACATACAGTATGCAGTGCACTGTCACTAATCCTCTCCTGTGCACATATTTAGTATGATGTGAAGCCACTTTCCTGTGCGGAAGAAAATATTTGTCCCATTAATTTCAACGGAGTTCAACTATTGTCTAGCACTGGGAAGTCACTTTACAGCGTATTAACTTTTACAGTGCCGGGGAGTGGCCCAGGCGCGTCCGCATGATGCGACCAGGCTCTGGATACGGACGTTGAGGGAGCTTTTCTTCCATTTTAATTGGGCTGCCTGCTGTGTCAGAGGCTAATCAGCCCCCCCCCCAAAAACAAACAAACAAGTGCCCATAACATACCAGGCATGCAGTAAGCGTTGATAAGGGAAATATGGCCATTTTATAGCCAAAATTGGGTTTGAGATTCAGTAAGCGCCGATAAGTGCTTCATATCGCCAGGTTTCGGAGCCGATAATTTGGTTATGGCCAGTCGCCTGCCGATAAGCCTGTTTTCGACACTGATCGCCACTTTTTTAAATCGGCTGGATTCAACAAAAAAAAACAGCTTATCGGGGCTGATCGGCACTACGAAATTGAGATGTTATGGCCGATTTCTCCCGCCAACTAAAGTTGGCATTTTGGACGGGAGAACGATCGCTAAGGCTGCCGGAACGGCACTTAGAAAAAAAAAATCTTCTGTACATCAATGGAAGTCAATGGAGCGGGGACGTATAACAGTATAGTACTGTTTACGTTTCATTGCTCACAATACAAGGGGGATTTGCATTACAGTGTGGGGGCATTCCCTGCATTGTGTCACAGCTGATGTGTCTTATTTGCATAACATTCGACTTTTACATGTTTTCAGCATTTGCGGGTCACATTACTCATCATGTGATGATGTGGCAAGGGAAAATACTATACTACACTCTTAAAGGAGAACCTCACATCATATCACACATTTTACTCAACTCAGCGACAATTATTTACATGATGTCACACATGTCACACATGTCACACATACACCGTATATTCATGTTCCTTTACATTACACAATGCTTGTAATGTGTCACGCATCTTTAAACCTTCATGTACATCTAAATTCTCATGTTTACATCTACGTTTGGGTCCTCCCTATTTTCATGACGTCACTTATTGGACGCTCAATCACATTGCATGTTTACATTGTAACCGTTGCATTACAAGCACTTCAACCTAACTTATACACACATGTACAGTAATTCATCATTGGGACACCTTGTAAACTCATTCTATAGCAACTATCCTCCTTACACAAATGCATGCATATGCACACGACTATTCATTGTTGGCAACATGTGACAATAACATGGCTAATTACACATGTTACACAAAACTTTTCCCACGTCAATCTCAGCCTTTTTGTCTCATTACATGACTGACTCTTGCGTTCACAAGTGTTACATGCATTGCACATGCAACTATTTATTTGCAAGCAATCTTTGTACAAAGCTTCACGTCACATCATTGCCAAATATCATCATTCCCTGCAGAATACACACAACAAATACTTAGAACAACAAGTGCACACAGCTTGCCACAGAAGTACTTTATTATGTTAATGTAACACCTTGCATTTTACTATGTCACCTGACATCATCACATACCTATTTAAAGGACGCACATTACCTGCTCATTCACAGCTACTCATTTCAAAATGTTGCGAATGTTTAGGAGACGCAGGAACATTCTTTTCTATGACATGCTTGCTGATCAAGAGAATGATATAGGGCAAGGTAGGGACACACCGAGGGACAGTGACAGTGACGCGGATACGACAGGGACAGGGAGAGGGACAGGCCGAGGGACAGGTAGAGGGACAGGAGATCAGAGGAGAAGACAGAGGAGACAACTTGTGCCTCGTCCGCGTCTGTACAGGGAGAGAACCCTGTTAGATGGGATGAGTGAGGAGGAGATTGTAAGTCGCTATCGTTTGAGTTCAGCAGCAATCTTATCTCTTTATGAGGAGATAAGGGGGGATTTAGATTTTTTCACAGCCAGAGGTCGTGCAGTCCCTGGGCTTGTTAAAATGCTGTGCTCATTACATTATCTTGCTTCCGCGTCA
Organism: Ascaphus truei; assembly: GCF_040206685.1. Lineage (NCBI taxonomy): Eukaryota > Metazoa > Chordata > Amphibia > Anura > Ascaphidae > Ascaphus > Ascaphus truei. Next base: position 24,326,164 of record NC_134493.1, on the reverse strand, counting down.
TACCAGACAACTGTGGGCATAGTGGGCGGGGTCTCGCAATCTACATTCTCGCGGGCCTTGACCCAGTTTCTCTATGCACTCAATAGACGCGCTAGGAATTATATTCATTTTCCTACAGAGGCAACAGAGTGGCTGGAAGTCAGGACTGGCTTTTATAATATAGCAGGGATACCATCTGTGCTGGGTGTAATCGATTGCACACATGTTGCTTTGATTGCACCTAGTCAGAGTGAGCATGTGTACCGCAATCGGAAGCACTACCATTCACTCAATGTACAGGTGGTATGTGATGCCACGATGAGGATAATGCATGTGGTACCCAAGTTCCCTGGTTCCAGTCACGATTCCTCTATCCTGAGGAACTCTTCAGTCTTCCATGCGTTCGAAGAGGGTCATTTTGAATCTGGTTGGCTGCTGGGTGAGTACACATTTACATGTTCTAACACAAAACACATTTTGATTTAGGAATGTTGGCATTGTACAATTTGATCACTAATGTCAGCTTATGTGTGCTCCATTCATTATAGGTGACTCAGGATACGGAATTAGGCCGTGGCTCTTGACTCCGGTGCTAAACCCTCAAACTGAAGCAGAGGAGAGGTACAATGCAGCCCATATATCTACAAGATCTGTTATAGAGAGGACATTTGGCCTACTCAAGACCAGGTTTAGGTGTCTGGACAGAACTGGTGGGGCTCTTCTATACAAGCCTCAAAAAGTGTCTGATATTATCCTTGCCTGTTGCATTTTGCACAATGTTGCACTCAGGCACAATGTACAGTCAGACCTAGCTGAGGCTTTGGTAGACGAGCATCCCACCCATGTAGCTGCTGAAAATGAACAAACAGCCAGTGGTGGCCAGACACGACAGAATCTCATCAATTCATTTTTTTCTTGTAAGTACAAACTCATATGTTCCTAGTACTACTTTTATAGTTTAATTATGTTATATTAACAATAATGTTTCTTTATATAACCTTCTGTTAGGACACAGATGAATATGGGTTGCACACCTTTCTTTTCTCTGCTGTGTGCACAAAGGGATGTGGCACCGGTATGTTATTGTTGCACAGGTTATATAATCCCTCTTCAATTGTACTTTAGTTGTGTGTATGTGAATACAACTTGGGTAACAAAGCAATAATATTTTAGCATTGTGTTATTCCTTATGCTAAGACAAAACACATATTATGCCCATACTCATTCATGCTTCTAGTATGCTTACATACAATGTTATTGGTGCAGTGTAACATGTACATCCAGATGATGTGTACACCAGGCTGATTTACATTTTGAATGTCATTAAATATACATGGTGTTGCACATTTAACACCAAATACACACTTTGATGTGTTCTTTACGGTACTGAAGATGGCATGTCAATGTTTGCAATTTATATATTGTTCCTTTGCATTATAGGTATATTTGCAGTATGACTGATCATGGTATGTATATTTGCTGACAACTCTCATAAGATGTGGCTACCTCAATCTTCCTATAATTATTGGAACTAAAAACCCAATATATTGGTTTAAACACAAATGTTACATATATGTACTTTCTGTATCATGTATATGCATTTAGCTACTCTTGAGGTTTCATGTGCATTGTATTACAAAATGATTACTCACATTTCATCACATTTTATGTATGTTTCCTTATAATTTCCATTAATGTAATATAGAGGTGTTTGGAGAAAAGGGGATAACTGTACTTATTTGTTTACTTACGGGAGCACATTCATCACTAGCATAGACACACTTTTTAAGACAACTGTTTGTGTGTGTATCAATTGGTGTAGGATCCATGTATAACACCGACAAATGATAACACCAGCTTTATTATGGTAGCTTATATCATCATATTGACTATACTATGTATTTCTAAACGATTAATAAACACAGTAAACTATAGTTAGTTAGGTTAATGAAATATACACAGAAACGTACTTCATAACATGATGGTGATGTCATATTCAGAACATCATGCATTGGAGGGGACCATAACATCTGGCCAGTAACATTATTTGCTACAGTCCCAAACCATTTTATCTACATACCCATGTAACAAGAGATTTTAAAAATAAATGGCTACTTGGTTGTAAGTGTCCTTTACATTGGGAGAAGGAGTGGCTCACTGAGTAAAGACACACACTGGCACTGATAGTTTGAAGCAGGGGAGTCTGGTTCAATTCCCGGTGGGCTCCTTGTGACCTTGGCCAAGTCACTTTATCTCCCTGTGCCTCATGCGGCAAAAAAACATTTGTACGTTCCACGGGCCAGGGACCTCAGGCTGAAACATGTGTCTGTAAATCGCTGCGTACAACTAGCAGCCCTATACATGAACATGCTCATATTATTATTATTATTGTTACATAGTTTCGACAGTCATACGTTCCATTACATATTATAATACACAAATGTGTTAGCAGAGTGGGAATGGTTGTTATATATAAAACACACCATGTCATAAAATGTTAGTAGTCATTAAAGAACACTCAATAAAAATTCATGAGGCACTCTTTTGCAACATCATTATGTTAATTAAGTGCTTATGCAATATAGGCATAAGGGTATCACATTTTTAATTGTTTGTTAATAAGCGCTGCAAGCAATATAAAATTAGTTCCATATGTAGTATAGTAGTCGGTGGCTCCTCCTCACAATCATCTCATATAAAGGTAGACTCTTCTGAAATCATACATTGATCCGATTGTATCTTCCCCGACATCTCTGAAATACAGCAAACACATGATGGTCAAAGATGGCACCTTACTAGATATGCATCCGTGACAACGCGTTACGCAGCTCTATATGATTGTGTAGATACACACGTCAGTCACTTATATGTTAGAAGTAAAACTGTTCATCAGTATGTAATGTTTCTTTAAATTTGTAGCAGGCATAACTATGTATAAGAAGTGAACGTTGCCTGTATACTGAAAGATGTGCGCGCACATCTTTGTGTGCGCACGCACTTCACGCTTGGCTCCACTAACTGTTAGCGCATGCGCAAAACAAAGCGTACGTTGTGCGTTCAATACATGTTGAAAATACCAGTAAACATAACATCTTTATTTCAAATACAATGAAGACGAAACTACATTCGTTCTAAACGAGTACATCTGTATTCTTTTTAAACAGACGTGTTTGAACAGAAAGCACGGCCGATAACACAATGCGCAAATGCAATACGTGTGACGTCATGTTAAGCCAGCGTGAAACGCACGCTAACACTCCTCCCACTCAATTAACATTCGGCTAACGCCCAGGGTACGCCTACAAACACTGAGCCGCACGCATCACACACTGCAGTTACCGTTACTATAACATAACATGACAGCCAATAGGCTTTGAGGCGCGCACGTCGCTTGGGGGCGGGACTTACATCAGTAATCCTTTTTAAGGACGCCTTGGCCCATGACAAGGGTCCCACGTCATAAGTGGTGGACCCGGTTTTCAATGTTGTAGATGTTGCATGATAACAAAACAGGTATGTGTTAGAGTAATGGAAAAATGTTGCTAATATGTTTAAAGGGATAGGAAAGTACGTATATTTATTCCGTCAGCAATGTGTACTACTCTTTCAGGTTCTACTATATTGTATTAGGAAACAATTTGTTTGTGATCGCTACATGTTATGCAGTCTGCAATGTTACGCTGTATCCACGCATTGAAAGTGAAAATGGTGGTTACAAAAAAAAAAAAAATTTAAACGCAGAGTCAACGCATAACGATTGTTATATTTACCATTCTTCTAGAATTAACTCTTCGCCTGGCTGCAACTGGTCGCTCCAGAAATGCAAGGCATTTTCATCCACGCTTAACCCAACCGCTGAATCCAGTATGACACATATCTCCTCCAGGATGCGCTCATAGGAATCGCCACTGCTTTCTTCAAATAATTGGTCGGGAGGTAGGTTCATTTCTTCAGTTCCCATTCCAATGCATTTTCAGCTGAAAGGCTTGGTACATAATCATAGTACTTTTGTTCTTGTACAATGTGGGTTTCAGGAATGGAGGCTGCAGATATTGCAGCACGTATCGATTCAAACGGATCAGTAGTAGCGGATACATTGCTATTGCCATTAGGAATAAATATGCCTTTCACGACAATATAAGTGCCGTCTTTCAGGAGAAATTGTTTTTCCGGGGCAATCTTCCAGAAACCATAGGTGTGTTGTAGCTTATCCTGGTCACGTTCAAAAAAGTCATTACTTGATAAAGTGAATCTTATTGAGGAATTAAAATTCCGTGCATGCTTACGGTCTTGGTAATAAGGATATTTTGCTCGAATGAAATCATCGATTTGGCGTGTGCTTGCTTTCTGTCCGCGACTGTTCAAGATGGCTTCACAGATCATGTACTTATACCCTAAAAGGGGATTAATATTGTTAACGAATTCATCAGCCATGTCTGAGTAGCACAAAAGCTGTGTGCAGGTCTGTGTTATTTGCTCATCAAAATGAATGTGCTGAATGGCTAACAAACTCCTGTTTTTCCTTGTCAAGGTCAACAAAACTAACTACTTTGACTCCTTATTTCAAACGCCAATTGGATTTGTTTGTCTAATTGGGTTAACAGTTGTGGTTCGTGATATGGGACTGTGGGAGAAACATTTCTCCTTCTTTTATCTCGTTTGTGAAAAACATCCCTAGACTTTGAATGCGTTCACATAGTGTTTTTTTGAAAACTAACAAAGACCACTGTGTGAAAATATTTCTTAGCCAGGCATATCAGTAAAAACAGACACCTGCAAAAAGAAATGTTTTTTCCCCGCTTACATTTCTGTGTGTATGTGAAAGTCTGGTTAACTCCCTGTCTGCATGAGTTTAAATACGTGTGTATATATATATATATATATATAAATATATCTCTCTTATAAATATATATATATATTTATATATTATATGTTATTTTTTTTAATATTGCAGGAGTACACACAACATTGATGGCATTAAGTATACCTTGTATGAAACCTATTTAAATGGTGAGAAACATGATTGAATTAAGTAATAAACATTTGTTTAAGCACAATACTGTTAGAGTCTCATACTTAGGATATTTCTCAAACATTAGGCCTGTATTATTAAAATAGTGTTTTCACAAGGAAGCATGAAGTGTATTAGTTTGTAAAATACATGTATACCAGTTTATATAGTACTATATATATATATATATATATATATATATATATATATATATATATATATATATACACACACACACACACACACACACACTCAGAGTGTGTGTGTGTGTGTGTGTGTGTGTGTGTGTGTATATATATTATTATACATTCTGAGATGTTATTGAAACAAGAACACACAAATGATTAAAGGACAAAATTACAATGGCCAAGCAAGGCAAAGGTAAGTAAGAATTTACACATAATCCTGCTGTACACGTACAAGAAAGATGTTTGCAGTTACTTAGGTGTTTTTATAATTGCATGTGACTAATATGCATATGCAATTCTTACATCAATTAACACACCCAAATGCAATGTTTTGCTGCAAAGTCAATGGCAGCTTCTCTAAACTTAGCAACTGGCTCCTGGTGGACCATTACTGAACAGACGATTAAAACATAAATATTTATAACACAATTAATTATGAGTGTTAACATTTCCAAAACTTCACGTGTACAAGAACATAGTTGAAAGTTTGGAAACAACACAGTCTTCAGCATACATACAATAGTAATTAGATAATCTGAAGTCAACAAAACAAGGCCAAAGACATATTTTCTGAATTATAACATTTATTTTTTTTGTTCCTTTTGCGAGCGAGTAACAGGCCTGCTTGTTGTCTCTTGAATTTTCCTTTTTCTTTTGCCACCAACTTTAGGCACAACAGAGCCACTTTGAGTGGCCTCTGGCACTTCACGGGCAGGGCTTGTGGCCAGTGACTCACCTACAGGGCTTGTGGCCAGTGACTCACCTACAGGGCTTGTGGCCAGTGACTCACCTACAGGGCTTGTGGCCAGTGACTCACCTACAGGGCTTGTGGGCAGTGATTCACCTACAGGGCTTTTGGGCAGCGATTCACCTACAGGGCTTTTGGGCAGCGATTCACCTACAGGGCTTTTGGGCAGTGACTCACCTACAGGGCTTGTGGGTACTGACTGTTCACGGACAGGGCTTGTGGCAAGTGACTCACCGACAGAGCTTGTGCCCACTGACACATGTGAGCAAGTTGGTAGACACTGCACAAGTGATGGTCGGTCTGTTTCATGTGAGTCTTTTTTTGTTTTTGACCAAAAACTGGTCAGTAGTAACTGCTTGTGTTTTCTTTTTGTGGCCTCCTTTGTAGGTGTCAGCTGCTGAATTTGTACAGATGGCAGCGGTAGGATGTCGTCAGGAACCTGCACAGCAATGTCTGCTACTTGACCGGTAACATTTGGGCCTGGTGAATGAATATCAGATGAATGTGGTGAAAACTGACCTGCATGAACAGATCCTGGCTGTGAGGTGTTGAATTGTGGTACATTAGTCATTCTCCAGTAATTAGCTTGTGTTTGCTGAACAACTAATGCTTCGAATGAGGTGTTGATTTTTTGCAACTGTTTAGGCACTTCAATGAAGACTCTGTGGAGATGTGCCAATTGTGATACTGTTTCTTCCTGCAGTCCAATCATCCTTTCCAGCACTGTCATCATGTCTGAATGGCGACGATTTTCTGCGTCCACTATTTTTCCCTCTGAAGCTACAATTGCATCGTATGTGGAAGTTGATGGACGATTTGGCGGTACAACAGTTTCTATTGGCACCTCTTCATGGTCACATGATTGTATTTCAGTCTCTTCTGCGGCGTCATCCTCATCATACTCATCATCCTCATCACCATGATGTTCTAAAAAGAAATGTACACATTATTAAATGGCATGTTAATGTATGCTGTGTTACTATGTAATTGTACTGTGTCCTAAGTAACACCTAACATGTTAGCATACGTTTTATAACCTCACATTAAAAACTACCTTGACTTACGAATAATGTTTGGACTCAGTATGAAATATGAATGAATGAAAAGTTGCTCTAAACTCCGAAGTCCTACATGATAGTTCACATCACTAACACAATACATGTTGCCTTACACTTAATTTGCACTGACACTAAGTAATCCTATTTAAAGAAGATGTGCAAAACAAATAATGAACATGACAACATAACATATAGAAGAGCACATATTATATGGCCAGCAAATGATACACTCACCTTCTAGTTGTGTTGAGCTGGCTGACCCAGGTGAAGACACTTGTTCCATCTCAGGTGACACATGTCCTCCAGGGGCAACTATATATAACAATAACATAAGTTTTACATTTACATGTGTAAATATTGAACAAACACTTATTGTATGTTCTGTATTTATGATTAACTAACAACATCAGTTCCTTAACCGAAAATGTGTGTGAAAGTGAACATAAATAGTTGTAATAACACTGTACATGCCTGTGTACTTAGAAGTTTTGAGTTCCCTAACATACAACATACTATGTTTCTGCAGTAATGCGTGAGGATAAATAGATTAAATTAGTACATAAAAATCATATGTTGTGTAGTGATATCAGTATCATAATGTACATAACTATCATGAGATGACCATTCACAATGGTTATCATGAAGGTGGTCATATTGCAAAAAGTGTTGTTTTTGGTAGAGGATATGTGTGGTACATTAATCGAAGATGTGGCACACCTGAATGTGGCTGTGACTCAACAAGACAACACATGCAGTGTGTGATAATGTGTCTTTGATAGTAGTTCAACTATAGATATGAGTGAACTAATGTGTGACGTACGCTTTGATAAGTAATGAGTTGTTGGGGCATTTAGTAGCTAGAGTTAAGCTTTCAAATGAGTGTGATTAACTTCAGTTGTGCTATTCAGGTTGTAAGAAAGGTATTCCCTTCCCCAAAAAGCCTAATCAGCCACACCTTTCAATTACTTGAAACAGGTGAAAATGGTGTGAACTAAGTTGACCGTGAAATGAGGCTGTAATTAGTGTGTGTGCTGAACCCCACCCCCTCTGTTGAAGTGTATGCTGTGATGAGATATTAATTGCAGCTGCTTTAACACAATGGTAGATGAGCTAAGTAGTCATCTGCAGTGTTTAAGTTATGAAAACAATGACATAACATATGATACGTGTGCCTCATTATGCTGTCTGTATATGACATAAAGCAAAAATGGACCTTTTCATAAGCAACTATAGATGTGTTAGTGCCAGTGATGTTTGTAGGCCGTTACATGCAATTTCTTTGATGCATGCTTAAAATAGGCAGTAATGTCATGTTTGTCTGAGTAAAATCAATAAAATACACAATAATATGATACATATTTCTGTTCTGTACCTGTAGCTACTAATAATTTCTCATGAACATGTGTTACACATGTGTACTACCCTGTTGTTCCCCATCTTCGCCCACCATCAATTGCTTCCACTGCAGCTATGCATTTTGGGAATTCACATGTAAATGAGCACGCAATGGCACGTGCTATATTAGTTACTGCTTTTAGTAGGACTACTACATATATGTCTATTTTGAGATATATATATATACAGAATCAGACATATACATATATAGATGCAGGTATGCTTATATTGTGAAGACAGTATAAAAAGCAGTGTAAATATGCAAAATAACTGTAAGCAACGACACGCCTAGTACAGTAATATTTATCACCTGCTGGAAATTGTGACGGATAAATTCCAATGTCACGGTCACCAGCCAAGCCTTCCACGACGACGGTAAGTAATTTTGGCCGAAGCAGCTCCTCCAATGGAGTCAATATGAGACGTTGTGGTGTGGGCCCACCTCCAGTGCCAGTAGCATGCACGCGTTGGTCTTGTATTTTCTTTTTCAATTTGGACCTAATATCATCAAATCTTTTCCGACAATGATACTTGTCCCTGACACTATTCCCACAGGCATTGACACCAATGACTATTGTGTCCCACATTTCTTTTTTGCTTGCTGCACTTGTCCGCCCTTGAAAAACATATAAAAGATATGAGGTAAATTAATAATAATATAAGCACCAGTTTCCTACACTGCTAGCTGTTCCAAGAGATAGCAAACATGCTGTTTTATGTGTAATATGTGAAGCACATGAGCATTCACTACTAAACCTATACATGTAAGCAAGGTTGCATTCATATTGTTTGCAGTTGTGGCAAATTGACCGCCTGTGTTTATTTGTCCTTGTAAGGCATGATAAAAAGCTGTGTTTCCACACTAATGAACATAGAAAGATATTGTGTACCCATATTTGCATATGAACAAAACTCAGATGACCTAGGATCACATGTATTTGAATAATAAATGTAAAGGTACACTTACCTACTAAATGTCCATAGAGACTGTCATAGTGCTCCAGAATGCCAGTGACAAGAGCCCTATTTTCCTGGTCATTGAAGCGAGGATTACGTGGCTTCTCCACACGTTTCTTCCGAGCAGGTTTAGGGTCAGAGCTTGGCTGGTGCTGACTGGACTCTCCTTCTTCCAATGGAAGAGCCTCCAAAAGCTGGCCACCAGCAAGCACGCCACCACCAGACACCCCATCAGCAACTGCGCCACCAGCAGCACTCCCAGCACCAGCACTCCCACTCCTAGCACCAGCACTCACACTCCTAGCACCAGCACTCACACTCCTAGCACCAGCACTCACACTCCTAGCACCAGCACTCCCAGCACCAGCACTCCCACTCACAGCAACAGCACTCCCACTCCCAACAACAGCACTCCCACTCCCAACAACAGCACTCCCACTCCCAGCAACACCACTCGCAGCACCAGCACTCCCACTCCCAACAACAGCACTCCCACTCCCAGCAACACCACTCGGTGCACCAGCAACATCACTCCCCTGAACAGAACGTTCACTCCGACGCGTACTCGCACGAGTAGCACTTCCACTCCCACCAGCATCACTCTTCCCACGCTTTGCGGGCATACTTCCAGCACTCACAAAAAACAGACAAGAAATGTACAGGCAATCACACGACCCACTTCCACATATAAAACAAGACAAAGATGTAAACAAAACAACAAAGGACAAAGCTCTCCCAATACACAACAAGTCTCTCAGTCAATATGCAAATCTTCAATCGTCCAGCTCTGTGCGTCTCTCTCTCTCTCTCTCACTCCCAACAACACAGAGAATGATTAGCAGTACACGTTGCCTTTAAATATGGCGCGCAATCAAAAACATGCTTGTTTCGCCTGATTCAGCAAGATTTGTGATTGTGTAACCTAACAGCACCCCGCCACGCACGCCGATACACCTGTGTGTGATCGGCTCATCATCGTGAGAGTGGGCGGATTTGTTTTCGGCTTCATTTTGAATGTATTCGGCACTTACTGCATACGGAGAGGGAAAAACGCCAATAACATGACTAATCGATAAGCTTGCCGATTTCACATAATCGTCGCTTACTGCATGAGGCCCTTAGGCGTGCCAGGGCCCATGCTGTTCCAGGTACGTCTTTGGGGCATTGTAACTCGGGCCTTAGTTCAGAAAAGAAGGGAGATTGCAGAATGTATCAACATCCTTAGTCTAAACCCGAGACTAAACTGTGTGGCTCATGGTATTTTGAACATTCAACTTGGGTTGAGACTATATGTAACGTTTGTTTGTTTGTGTAGGTGTGAACTATGCCATGAGTCCTAACAGCCGTAAAACGTTCTGCTTCATATAAATGTGATATACATTTTTCAGTGTATCTTTCTCCTTCTCCCTTCAATAGATGTTCACATTTTAACAGGCCTTTCATCCAGACAAAATTCTTTCTCTAACAGAGCAGACTCGCTGTCTGAATTGGAAGCCAATAAACTTGATTTATTTAAGAGAGTCTGGAACCTATTTCTCATTGCAGAATGGATTCAGATGCTTTGCGAAGAAATAAATGCCTTCCAGATACACAGTAACGTAGCCAGTTCTGCCCCCCCTCCCCCTTTCTTCTAGCTATCAAGATATAAAAGAGAAAATAATGATGCAATAAGTGACCCACTTCAGGAAATGAATTTCATATATAGCATTATTACTTCCTTTGTATTAAACGAGAATAGTTAGACTGAATGTTTATACATGTACGTTGGAGAGCAGAGAATGGTATACGCTTTGATAACTGCTGTAGTACTTGAGCGTATAAGATATTTAAGTTGATATTACTAAATAGATGTGCAGTGCGGAAATTGGGTGTCAGTCAACAATTTGGTAACTCTCACTTGAGACGTTTCGCTGCTGTAGGAAGCTGGAATCCAGCTATAAAATCCAGCTATAAAATCCATCTATAAAATAAGTGAAAGACAGTGGTGTGAAAGTAAACCCTTTATCCCCTGTACCCAATTTTCCAACTCTATCTGTCCATGAAATGTATGTGAATTGACTGAATAACCCTGTTCTTTTAATGTAACCATGTATTTTTTATAACTCTGTGCCTAGGACATACTTGAAAACGAAAAGTAACTCTCAATGTATTACTTCCTGGTAAAACATTTTTTTTTTTTTTTACTTAATTTTTATTAAAAATTTTGAGGGAGAGGGGGGGGAATGAGGAAAATAAAAAATGGGGGGGAGGGAAGGGTACAAAAAATAGAGATGGGAGAAAGTTCACATTCATTTACAATTTTACCTAACAAGATTTCTTAAAATATTCTATCACACAGTTAATATAAATATCCTTTTTTGTTTTTTTTTCCCCTTTTTTTGTTGCAACAAAATTAAGTGGGTATTAATTTCTGGTTGATTTTCACTCAGAATCCAAGGTAACCACACCTTCTGAAAATCTGTGTAGGTGTCATTATTAAGACTAACCATTTTTTCCATGTAGCAAATCTGCCAGACTTTATTTTTAACTTTGGAAATTGAGGGAATAATTGTTTGTTTCCATACTGCCGCTAATTCGCGTCTTGCGGCTGAAGATATGTGGCACAACATTTTTTATAAATAAACGAATAAAAACCTCTGAATAATTTAGACACAGACAAACGTTGAAGTTACTATACTGCTTGTGTGCTTTAAAAAGTTCAGTGTAACAATCCACAATACAAAAAAAAAGGGAGGGGTTCAAGAGCACATACCGTAAAGTGAATAACAAGTGAACAAACGTGATAACAAACGGAATAATGTTACTTTGTGGGAGAAGTGCAGCTCAAGTAAAGGACTCAATCCGAAGTCCAAACAGGTAAACTGAAGCAAAGGATGAAGAGCGCAAATACTCCCCGGATATAAAAGACAAGAAAAAACGCACAATAGTGCAATCCTGTGCGAATAAATACATGCAAAGTAGACTGAATAGGTGTCTCACTCACGATGGTGGACTTGGTAAAGGCAGTGCGGTTATTCGGAGTCACCAACTCATGGAAGATTTCTTCAGATATACATTGGAGGGCATCCCTCCGGAACATTATAAGGAGATAGGGAGATTCCCATATGTGAAGAACGGAACAGAGGACACAGATAGTATAGATTGTTTTTATAATAATTAAAGTACAAGTAATACACTCACATACGTGCTAAAGGTGCAGGTATGTGGCCACCCTGGGTCAGATGGTGGATTCGGTTCTTCTTGTCACACCTTCCTGATGATATCACCTTTGGCGGCCGTCAACAGGGAATGATGCTCAGGTACAAGAAGGGGAAAACAGGAAGACTGCATCCAAGATCCTCAGGATAGTACTCCACAAGACTCAGGGGGACCTTTGGAGCCCCCTTGAATTATAGTCATATTTCTCATGCTGAAGATTTTAGTATAATTCATTTGAATGGAGCAGAACTCTTCTCCACTATGAGGAAGGCCGCTTTACAGCATATTGAAGAGATGTTTAGATGCCCTGCTGGAATCTGACTTCTCCAAGTGACTGAATATTAATGGCCAAAACAGTGTAGCTCAAATAAATTCATCCCAAATACATATAGATCTGAAAGTTAGCACATGTGACTGAGATTTCTTGGCCACAAAAATTTCTATTTTATGGAGTAATCACGGTTTCAAAGAATAAATTGAAGCCTAAGAGGCCATGTATTTAATTAAGACTTTATTTTAATGTTCTTGCTCCAAGTAATGGGGCTGGTTTGCCACCCTCTCCCTCTCTTGTTGGAGTTGTTTTCTCATCCTTAGCTACCTCACCTGAAATCTCTTTCCTTCTTCACCGGAATTCATGGTTCCTCTACCATTGCTATAAATACCATTAAGAAAAAATAATGTGACTTGCTGTGTGTTACAACATGCATATATGTGGAAATTACAGGCAGGCCTTTTTCTGTAGACGTACTTCAAATACAGAAAATACCTTTGGGGTAAATCGTTTTCCCATCAAAAGGAGGGACCTTCGTCGTTAGTAGAGTGGAGTGGAAATTAATTCTTGTTTAAACGCTAGCCTGGTATTTTTTTGTGTAATGCATTTGTTTTGTATGTAGCCATGTTAAAAATGGTGTACATCTCTTTCTCATGCTGGCAGTAAGCCTGGTAAGTATGCAGGGTTGCCAGCAACAATCATGGAGGTTTGCCCTCATACCCTGGTGAGGTGTCATATGTAACAAGGGAAGTGACAACATGCTCTGTGTCCACTGTTAGTGACACAGAGGTGTGTCTGTTTTCTGAGTCTATATAAGACACAGAACTGCCAAAAGTTAGGAGGTTGGAGTTGGTTGAGTCTAGGTGGAAACCTAGTGTAACAAGGAGTGTCTGCAGCAGTTCAAGGCTGCCAGATTCAAGTGCTAGCTGACTACACACTGTGTTCAGGGACCTGACACAGATGGTGATCTCCCTTAGGGGAGAGGTGAACCAACTCTATTGAGAGAGGAGGAACCTTCTGAAGGGGGGACCTCAACAAGATGAGCAGCTGAGCACGACCGCGATGAGGGGCAGTCTGCCTAATCAGATGCAAATAAAGATGCCCTTGTTCACTACATCCCTTCTGTGTGAGTGAGGAGTCATTCTGCAGAAGGAGGTACCACAGAGGAGTTCCCCATCAGATACATCCCCCTGCGGCCGCAGAGATCCTGATGGGGTGGAGGCGCTGCATCGAATGTGAGTAGGACTCAGAGACACTACCTCAGATGCCTGTCATGGTGATATTCCCCTATACCAACCAGTGGGAGACTCAGGAGTCCTGTAAGCCAGCAGGTGCACCACAACATACACAGACATGTAATGGGGGACCAGTAGACCACAGGGGCCAATGTGAGATTGGGTGGGTGAATGACCGTTACAGCATCTCAGCAGCGCCTCCAAAAATGTATCAACAGGACAGGCTTTTGCTGGGCACACTAGGAAACAGGGAGAGTGTATGCTGCCAGTCAGTGCTGTGTATGGGGACGGAGCCTAGGGGTAATCAGGTGGCCTGATGGAATTGTCAGCTCACAAAGCACAACCTAGGATCCTGAGTGGAGTAAAGTGGGTCTGGAGACAGGGCTATAGCTGTCCTAGTCACCTTGAGGCAGCTAGTTGTGGGATGCCATGCTCATGAGAATAGCCTGGTTAACGTGGGTCAGGAATTCTAGAGAGGACCTGCACTAGAGGGAGCCAACAGTAGGTAGACGCCCTAGTACTGCATGGGAGAAGCCAGAGTACTCTAGCCAGGAACCAGGACACTTACCGCAGAGCGCAGACTGGAGGGACGTGGACACAGCATACACAGAGAGAGTGAGCCTAGCCTGAGGTAGTAAACGTGAGTCAAACATACATTAGATACATGTAGGTGGTGCATCGTGGCATTCTTTAATGCATCGAAATGGCAGCTGCCCCGCAGAGAGGAGCACCATGTGTGATAATAGAAATTACAGAGTAAAGATGGCGACCGCAAGTAGAGAAGCTCCACGCAGTGCGGAGAAGCACCAGACGATGATCCCTATACAAAGATCTACCTCAGTTGCTATTGTGAATGGCCGTGCAAACCAAGATGGCGGTTCCTGCTTCCCTGGGAGACCACGTGGGCCAAGTGAAGAGAATTCTGCAAATGCAAAGATTGCAGAAAGTTGGCCGGGATTGGCGCCGAAAAGAGAACCCCACCCTGCTGGGGGTATGGCGCGAAAGCTGTTGCCGCGCCCTCCTGGACTGTGACAGGCTCAGAGCCAGTGCTGGGTCACCCAGTGAATCTGTGGGACCCTCCCCTAATATCCACCAGGGTGAGGGGTCTCTACCTTTGCCAATTGAGAGTGAGCTGGCTGAGGGAGAACTTAACAAACCGACCCCTGCCTTTCAGTTGCGAGGAGCTGGCGAACAGGCAAGACCACTGTGTAAAGTGTCCCCTGTAACCAGCGTGGCAAGCGAAAAGAGATGGACATCTCAGCACACCCCTACTCGTTGCCAGGAGGCTTCCTGGTGATCAAGGCGGGTGACACCGAGACTATACGATGCCTGTGCATGCAGTGCCGACTGCCATGTGGAGTAGCTAGTACCACGGCAAGGTGCCCTCAAAGTGGCAATCACTATCTGTGGGCCGTGCAGCCCTTTGTGCCGGAACAGACCGTGGAGGTGGGAGCGGAGACAGCCAAGCTGACGGCTGAAGCCTTGCCCAAAGTCAAGGAAGAGCAAGCTGATCCCGGAGTATGGGGATCGCTGTTAATGATCGCAACAGAGCCTAAAGAGACAGGGGCCTGCTACCGCAGTGAGAACCTGGAACCTCGCTGTCGGTCCCCTGCGGGAGTGCCACTACCTGAGTCGGAGTCTACATTTTCGGACGAAGAACAAGCAAGCCCGACATCGGTGGTGATGCGCCTACCGGCGGACCACTACAGTGGCGCTGTAACAGAACCAGGTCTTTCCTGCAAAGCGGAGCAGAGTCCTGAGGTGCCAAGATCACCTGTGCGGAGGCAACCGGAGCGGAGGAGTCCCACGGCCATAGTGACTTTCAGCGTGGAAGGTGGAGGAGGCCCCATCGACAGCCGACGGAGTGGTGAGATACACCCTTACCCTCCACAGGCGTCAGTGGCGGCGAAGACGGAAGGCCTAGCCCAGGCCCAGGTGGAGCTCCAAGCTAAACCTTCACTTCCGGCGGCGGACGTCATTGGGGAAGAAGAGGTTCTGGTAGGAAGCCCAACCCAAGATGGCGGCGATGAGTCCCGCGAGATCGATGACCTCACTTCCGGCGGACACTGCGGAACCGGATGGAAGATGGCTGTGCCCTCGCGACCGCCGTGCTATACTCGATTGACTAGAGCAGCCAAGAGCAAGAGCTGGCAGGCCCTGCGGAAGCCTGGGAACCAGGAGACGGGTGAGCCTGAACCCAAACCTGCTGGCACCGGCCACGGTATCGAGAAGCTGCGGGTCGTAGTCCCGCATTGGCCGCTAGCCTTTCCCTATGCCCGGCCCCCGGCCCTAGTTAAAACCCTTGCCCCTGTCACCTCCTCATCTGGGTCCCAGTCGAGCCAAGGGTTGTCTGGGGAGTCACGGGACATATCCGATGAACAGACTGGTTCGAATTTGGACTGGGGGGACTGTTTCACCTCTGACGAGGGATCGGGGAGGGAAATGTCTTTGCGCAACATGTCATCAAGCACTAGTAATGATAATCGTACTGTTAATGTAGTGTGTAGGCCTAAGTGCCTTGGATCCAATTCTAGCTCGACCGGGACATCAGGAATTTCTTCAGGGGGAGAACCGGAAGAGAGTGAGCCTACGTAGCCATAGCTGAGGGGGTACCGGAGAAGGAAACCAGGTGGTGGGCACCATGTTTGAGGGATATGAGGGCTGGATGGACTGTACTTGGTTAATATTAAAGAGGGATGGAGTAGTGGACTACTGGTGGGACATAGGAGAGTTCTCTGAGGAGGAGCGCTTAGAGAAGCTCAGAATACGGTGGCATGATATCCAAACAGGGGTAGTTACTCCCTGAGGGTCGTCTATATTTCGAGATCTAGTCGATCCTGATGAGCCATTATCGTGGGTACTGCCAGGCAGGGCAGGCAACAAGAAACTAATACGTACCAGCAGGGCTGAAAGAGCCATTGTAACCAAGTATAAAAAATCCCATGGCCTACGTGCCTGAACCCTTAATGCAGGAGATTGAGGATAATAGGGAGGCGTAGTTGAGGGAGACTGTGGAAGAATACATTATGAGCAAATCAGGTGGCTATGCAGGATTTAAAACTGAGGAGCGAATCTCCCATTTTATGAGTGTGGAGTTTTGGGCGCAACATTTTCATGAATAGGATAGAGTACAGGCCAGAAAATGGGCCACCTAGAGCATACAGTGTAACGGTAAAAGATGCCAATGGTAGGGAGGTGCAGAAGCCAGACCCTAGGCACTATTATTAATGTGAATTCTCCTTAGGAGCAGTGCAAGTCTGCCGGTCAGAATGTACTGTGTGCAATTATGCTATGTCAAATCAATAAGGTGTGAAATAATGTATTTCTATAATATGTTGTTCTATTGTGTGTTGCAGTGCTACCTGGAAGGTTCCACAAATTTAGATCCCAGGCAGGGCAGGGGGAGATTGTAGCCAAGTGTAAAAATGGTGTTCATCTCTTTCTCATGCTGGCAGTAAACCTGGTAAGAATGCAGGGTTGCCAGCAACAATCATGGAGGTTTGCCCTCACACCCTAGTGAGGTGTCATATGTAACAAGGGAAGTGACAACATGCTCTGTGTCCACTGTTAGTGACACAGAGGTGTGTCTGTTTTCTGAGTCTATATAAGACACAGCACTGCCAAAAGTTAGGAGGTTGGAGTTGGTTGAGTCTAGGTGGAAACCTAGTGTAACAAGGAGTGTCTGCAGCAGTTCAAGGCTGCCAGATTCAAGTGCTAGCTGACTACACACTGTGTTCAGGGACCTGACACAGATGGTGATCTCCCTTTATGGGAGAGGTGAACCAACTCTATTGAGAGAGGAGGAACCTTCTGAAGGGGGTACCTCAACAAGATGAACGGCTGAGCACGACCGCGATGAGGGGCAGTCTGCCTAATCAGATGCAAATAAAGATGCCCTTGTTCACTACATCCCTTCTGTGTGAGTGTGGAGTCATTCTGCAGAAGGAGGTACCACAGAGGAGTTCCCCATCAGATACATCCCCCTGCAGCCGCAGAGATCCTGATGGGGTGGAGGCGCTGCATCTAATGTGAGTAGGACTCAGAGACACTACCTCAGACGCCTGTCATGGTGATATTCCCCTATACCAACCAGTGGGAGACTCAGGAGTCCTGTAAGCCAGCAGGTGCACCACAACATACACAGACATGTAATGGGGGGCCCGTAGACCACAGGGGCCAATGTGAGATTGGGTGGGTGAATGACCGTTACATGTATAAGAAATAAACATAGACAATTGCAACAAAAAAAAAGGTTAAATTCCTGGACAAACTCCTACTGTACCTTCAGGTGTCCAATTACGGTACCTATATGTACTATATACAGTATTTTGGAAAGTTGTGTGTCTGGTCGCGATGCATTTGGACACCTCTTAAGATATCGTAATAACAATTTGCCTTATGGTTCCTGAGATCGAGGAGCAGGTTTTCGTCTGTTTGAATGCTTGAATCAAGATGGCGGACTGAACCTTTCAAAACTGCACTGATGTTAACCAAATTCGGCGGGGTTGTAAGTATCGGGACTGAATTGAGAAAATCCATGTTTTGCACATTGGTCAACTTTATGTTGGATGCTCCAGAGTGGCAGCTGGAAATGGTATGTTTTTGCACCTGATAGGAAAACTAAAAATATAGTTTACCCAACAGCATTAGAATAAAAATACATACATTTTTTTCATTAAGAAACTAAAAAAATTAAATAATCAATTTTTAAATCTCAATATTTTTTTTTTTTTTTTACAATTCCCGAGTAGCGCTGGCTGGGTATTTTCACCTGGCGTTGCTGAGGAATTGTAAAAAAACCTCAAAAGTATTGTTACAGAATGATGAAAGTAGTACATAATCATGCCCATCTCCCCCTCCGCTATGAAAGCTGCAGGTTAAAACAGAGTAACAGAGGTGTACTCTTTGGAATGAAGGGGGCAGCTCCCCCTGCATGTAGCATTAGTAAATATGTATTCATAGTACTTACAGTAGGGTGTCTGTTTCCACTTCTCTAGTTGTTTCTCTGCTCACTAAACACATGAGCTAAACCTAAACTGATGCGGCTGCCCATCCCCTCACAGTTACTAACATTACTAGGACCTCAAAGAACCATATCTGACAAGATCTACATGAGCATGTATACAACACACAAATCAGCGCAGGAACACAGGGAAAAAAACTCACCCAGAACACCATCATTGTGAAAATATTGTTGTATTAGAAATACACGTGGAAAACATAGGACACAGGGGAGGCTGGAAACACTCCAACGCCGTTTCATACCTAAACGCAGGGCCGGGCCGTCCATTAGGCGAACCTAGGTGGTCGCCTACCGCGCAAAGGTCCTAGAGGCGCATTAATAAGAATTATTATTTTTTCCTCTTTATTATTTTTTCTTTATTTATCTTTTTTAAAAATAATTTTTCGGTTTTTGTCCGGTATTTTGGCGCACTATTATTTTTATTTGGCGTCGCGCTGGGGTGTGGTCGCACCCCCTGCATCCCTGATAGCTACGACGCTGTTTATCTTATTTTTGGGGGGCACATTTTAAGTTTCGTCTAGGACGCATGAAACCCTTGCACCAGCCCTGCCCAGATGGCACCTTATCAAGGAGTATAACAGAGAGTTATATGCTGCATAAATTATAATATAATAATACATTATACAATTTACCGATGCTCCTCGTCCGGGGAAAACCTGTTGGTAATCCAATATCGTACACTTTTATGAATAAAGTGTATGTTTTAAAGTGTTCACCATACCACCTATGTGTTTAGAGTGCCCTTACTAGGTTCTTTCTCTCTGTCTGTTGTTATATGCACTTACCTAGGGAGCCGACACATTTACATTTAGACAGTTGCGGGGGTTCCCTCTTTTGTTATCTGGTAATCCAATATCAGCAGAGAAAAAAAGGAAATCATCAGGGCGCTATGGGTTTCTTATAAACTCATTTATTGTGTCAAATTTGTGATGTTTCGGCTGATGCAACGGCCTTTCTCTTAAAGCTGCAGTTCAGTCTTTTTTTTTTTTTTATTCTTTTTTTTACTTCAATAGTTTCATGTGTGCAATCTCTAATTACCTAAAGAACTGTATAGCTGCAGGTCAATTCGTTCTCCATGTTTTGAACGGCGAAATATGGTGACATCATTAGTGAAGGGATCTGTTTTTCTTCTGCTTCTGTCAGTCAGTGGAAGCTCATGAATATTCATGAGCACTCCTGCACTGACATGTGCTAGAGGGAGGGCAGGGCTGACAAAGGGGTGTGCCAGGGCTTGTGACAGGACATGAAGGGGCAGTGCCTTAGCAAATGGCTGTTAAAATAGAATACAAGAAAATTGGTCTTTCAAAGTTGTTTTTTTAAAAACAGAAAATGCTAAAAGTATTTTTTCTTACTACAGAACTGATTTATTAAAAAAAACACACATGCAGGATATTGACTGAACTGCAGCTTTAATGGCATGCCACTAACACTTGAGAAAGGCCGTAGCATCGTCCGAAACGTCGCACATTTTACACAATAAATTTGTTTAGAAGAAATCCGTAGTGCCCTGATTCACTTCCTTTTTTTCCCCTCAACCTTATCAAGGAGATCAGACATTGTTTCTGATAACACCAACTGTAGTCTGCATGGCAAACAGCTCAGTGCTGCCTGGTTGAGTGGAGAAAGTGAGAATGAACAGCAGGAGTTTCCATGTTAACATTTTGCTGCCGGCTATGGGCCTTTTTCATAAAAAATGAAAATACAATAAATTCAAAACCAAAAATAAGGTTAGTAATCCGCTTTAACCCTTTGAGTACTGGAAGGGTCATGGGGCCTGAGTGCCAGGGCACCTCCGGCACAGTGCATTCAATGGCAGTCACGTGGCGGCGGCCATTTAGGAAGAAACGGGGGAGGAATCTGAGTTCTCCGTGTTCTCACTGGTTACATCACATCGACGCGATCGGACCCAGGAAAAACAAGCCCTTTGAGCATGACATAGTCACTACGTCATGGGGCACTGAAAGGGTTATAGGGCATCATGTGGAGCTCATGTCCAAAACAGGTCGTATTGGGAGAATTGCGCCTTAGAACCTTGAAATGACTGAATGCCTTTTATAGGTAACTGAGAATTGTTTGGAATTGCAGAGGATTACATACTGTACGTCCATGATATTATTATTATTATTATTATTATTATTATTATTATTATTATTATTATTTATATTACCGGGGTGTCCAGTAGCAAAATTAAACCTCAATGAATTCCCTGTTGCTAACATAGCAGCCATTTGTAGCCACTACATACGGTATACTACAAAGGCTGTGTTATCAGTCCCTTCGGTACTTTGAGCTGCACCTGCCAATTTGTTTGGTGACCCTTCTGTAGTCTTTGAATGTGGTATCTAAAGCCACCAGATTGCTAACATCCCTGTGATGCTCATTACTGGATTTCAATCAAGTATCAACTGTTTGTAATGCAGCCAATCACTTTAACCATCTTGTTCCCCGAAGGGCTTATTACATTCAAAGTCATTGGATAAAAAAAACAACAACTGGGAACAGCATCATAGCTCTGAAAAGGAGGGATAGAATAATGTTGCATGTTACATACAATTTTTTTTTAAAGTGAAGGCACCCCAGCCTGTAACATATCCATTTCCAACTGGCAGTGAAGGGGTGAAATATTTTTTCAAACTGAGGCCCTAAGTCTAATTTTTAACAGCAAACATCATCAAATGTACAATATAGTGTATGCCTGGTGTCCAGTATTGAACAAGACTGTCCTGTATTTGGACACTGTCCAGTAAAAAAATAGAGGTAATACGGGACATGTGTGTGTCCGGTATTACCTCTCCGGATATAGTGACCTTACCGGCTTTTGGGGTTGCTCGATTTCCCTGAGCAGGGCTGCCGCAAGGCAATCAGGAGGAGGTGTCAGGAGCCTCGTTGTGGGGCCAATGAAAGGAGGAAACTGCATGGATAGGAAAGAGGTGAGAGAGGTATGTATGTGTATGTGTGTGTGTCCAGCACGTTGAACCTTTCACCATTTTGTCCAGTATTTTTGTAGAAGCCGCCTGGCAACCCTAGCACTCCATGCTACTTTTGTCAGAGGCTGCTTAAGGGACACACTGTACGTAAGTAAGACTGGACATTTAGCACTTCAACTCATATTGCCCTCTCAATAATAATAATAATAATAATAACGTTATGTATATAAAGCTTTTTTTCCAAATGGGACTTAAAGCACTTCACAGTTACAAAAAGGGAATAAGAAAAAAATATTTAAGGTTATTAACAAGACCAAACACAAGGAAAGATACAATACAGGATGGGAACGGTACTGTAGCTAATAAATGCCGGACAGGTTGTGGTTCATTAATTAAATGCCTCTCTCCTAACCTATAGAAGTCAGACTTGTACGGGTTAAGTTTGACAGAAACAGAAGTTCATGGGGAAATAAACACTTGCCCAAGTTGTATTGGACAATTGCTCTGTAGAATTGGCATTTTGTGCTAGAACATTTTTTTTCTGCTGAACTTTGGGAAACTCTTGTTTTTTACAGAGAACAAAAAGAGTCATTTAAAAGATTCATCTCGTGGAATGTAGAAAATGCTTTTCAGCAGGAAACAGAAAGAAGCTGGTAACTTTCCTGGGGGAACGTCGCCTTATTGGCCTGTGCTTGTTGGTTGCGCTGGGTCTCGGACAGAAGCATTATCTAAATCCACAACTTTTACCAATGTCAAACCTAGGGATGCCAGTCATCCCATATATATGGGATTGTCCCCTATTTGAATGAATTGTCCCATTGCCTCTGAAAGGTCTGCTAGAACGCAGAATTGTCCTGTATTTCAGGGGCAATGGGACAACTCGGGGCTGGCAGCGATGGGTGGAGAAGGATGGTAGCGGTGCATTGGCAGAAGGTGGGGGATGGCGGCTGAGGAGGAGGACCTCTGCTGCTGCTGCCATGGTCCTCCTCCAAAGCCGCTTTCTGCCGCCACACTGCTACCATCCTTCTCCTCCTGTCACTGCCGGCCTGACCTTCATCCCTGAATTGTCTGACACTATAATGGGCTCCACTCTACAGGTAAGTGAGGATGGGGGTGCCTGAGAGGCGACAAGGGGCTGTAAGGAGGAGGAGGTTGGGGGATTAGAGGGTGAATGGGAGCTGGGAGGAGGAAGGGGGCTGAAAGGAGGAGGGGGCTGAGAGGAGGAGGAGGGTGGGAGCTGAGAGGAGGTGAGGGGAGAGATTGATGGAGGGGGCGAGAAAATGATGGGGAGGAGAGAAAATGAGAGGAGGGGGGGGGGAGAAACGGTGTGTGTTTGTCATGAAAACAGGAAAAGTCTGGATTTTAATTAAAATGTCCTACTGGATTTTGGCGTCTTGTTTAAAAAAAACAAAACTTAAATGTGGCAAGCCTAGTTATACCTGGTCGAATAATCTTGTTATCTTTGTGGCTCCTATACAATGTGCAGGGAAGACGCCTCCCCTTTCTTGGGAATGTTTTAGCATTTAAGGAAAATGATAGGTAAGTGAAAAAATGGTACATTTAATAAAAAGATATATTTAAAACACAATAATACAACAACAATGTGGAATAATCCATTTGAGGATCAGATGATAACCCACTAAATTTACCCTTTATTAAATGTACCCTATATTAAATGTACCCTATATTAAATGTACCCTATATTAAATGTACCCTTTTTTCACTTACCTATCATTTTCCTTATATTGACCAATCACCTCTTAGGCATCTATATCTAGCACTTAAAGTGCGTTTATTTTAGTACAAAGCAGTATTAAGCTATGTACTTATCTTTCTCTTTTCATATGCGGTGACCAACATCCGCATTAATATTCGTTCGGAGTGGCCAGAACATTTGTTGCATCTTGGACTACAAACGGTTGTATTTATTACACCTGGACAATATTAGTAATATTTAACCAAGATTTTATCCACCAGACGCCCGGGGCAAGTGCATTTTGCCCGCTGTCGAGTCTTACCAGTGGCGGGTGGTGCGGTGTCTCCCGGCAGTCTCCTAAGTCTCTCCCTCAAACTCCAGTGTCTCCCCTTATAACGCATGTGAAAATGACGCCGCGCTGCCATTTTCACACAAGTTACAGGGTGAGACGCAGGAGAATTCCGGGAGATGTCGCACCACGCCACTGGTAAGACTTGACTGTGGGTAAAGTAAGGGTGCTGAGAGAGGGATGGGAGGTTACAATAAGACACATTTTTTTGGGGGGGGGGGGGAGGGCCTGAGTGCCTTTTTTTTCGGGCGAGTGTTTTTTTTTCTAATTTGTCGAGCCCTGCTTATTACATCTCTGGTGCGCTGGGATGGATCTTCTGAAGCTATTCTGTTACACTATTGCTCCCCGCCATCTTGTCTTGCGGCTGCTTCCAAGACCTCAGCTTGGGCTTCAGCGGTGGCTGCTTCCTTTACTTCACGTAAGGCCTCTATGTTCGCTTCCAACTCGGCCTTCCTACGTGCAGAGGCTGTGACGGCCACAGAAGCATCAGCAGTGGCGGTAGCAGCGGCAACAGTGTTGCAGTAGCAGCAACAGAGGCTGCGGCTGCATCCCCCTGCTTCTCCTCGTCAATACAGGCTCTCTCCAATTTCATGGCTACCTTTTTCCGACTGTAAGTGGCCCTTGCATGTGTGGCCTCTGCGGTAGCTTGCGCCCTTGTAGCACCTGCACTAGATATATTACATTGCGCTGAGTTTGCTGGCCTTGTTGAATGCCTGGATGCGCTGGAGCATTGTGATGCAGTCTCCAGCACAAGGTCCTTTCTCTGGCTTTCAGCTTCCGTGCTGGTGGTCTGCACGAAGTCGTCACGTTCCTGATCAGTCGCTTTCTGCAGGTCATGTTTCTTATGTATTGGTCCATGTCAGGTAGGTGAGATATACCCATGATAGCTTTAAAGTCTATGGCTTGACCTCAGTTGAGCTACAGCCTGATTAATCTGGTTTCTTGTTCAGTTTTCTCCCAGGCCTTCTCTAACTTGTCCCAGTGTGCATCAATGTCGGTTTCATATTTTCCGTGGGCCTTCTGTGTAGTGTGACTGTCCGCTTAGGCGTTTCACTCTCTAGCAACTTTTGCGATTGTGTAGCGGTCTCACCATCTGAGTTGTCACTCTCATGCGTGGTGTCTGGTGAGGGGCTGAGTTCTGCCATAGTGCAGGTGTTTATAGGCCTTAGCCTGTGTGTGTGCCATGCGCTCTGGTACCTGTGTCAGGGACGACTTATGGCAGAAGATTGCTTCGTCTTATAACCCCTTATCCAAGAGAATATCAGGGGCAGACAGCAAAGAAAAGGAACATTACACACAGTTAAGTGCGCTACAGATTTTGCTAACTTTAGTGCAATTTTCTTGGACTTGGGGGAACTAGTGTACAATGCATACAATGACAGAGGTGCTCTTCTGCCACTGACATGCGGTTCTGATATTCGCTTCTTGCTATGTTGTATGTTGTATGTTGAATTTTGGACATGCATTCCATTAATGCAATTTTGCTCTGTTTATTTTGTGTGTGCAGTATCCATTATTCTTCTGGTAGTCTCTTTCTTTGCAGTTTCAATTATATTCCAATTCTACCAAATTAGATTGTATTGTATGTCTTTATTTATATAGCGCCATTAATGTACATACCGCTTCACGGCAGTAATACCCGACAAACATATAAATAACAAATAATACAAATAACAGGTCATGGAAATTAGTGCTTCAGACATAAACGTAACATTTAGGAAGAGGAGTCCCTGCTCTGAGGAGCTTACAATCTGCTACGAGGAGCTTATAGATGATTCAATACACATTTAGGGTCTATGAATCAGCGCAGAGAAAAGTATGTTTTGCTGACGCTGAATGCAAGACCGGTTTCTTATATGAAAAGATTGTGAGGAGTGTACAAGAAATAAAATATAAATTAAATACACGACCATTTTACAGCCAATATGGTGTGAAGTTTATCCAGCTGTAGAGAAAAGGGGTCTGAACACTTTAATTCGTCTTTTCTGAACAACTGAGTGACCTAAGGAATGAGGATTCAACCAAATTGTCTACTGAAACTATGTTTAAAAATCTTGAAAAATTACTTTTAAAAGAAAGTAGATGTTGGTGGGATAAATCTACCCTCCAGAAGTACAGTATACAGAATGTAAAAGGGCATCTCATTTTAAAAAATCCTACTTTTGAAAAGGACAATGAGCATTTTTAAAAATAAGGGTATAGAATTTAAGATGAATGTTCAATAAGCTTAATGAAACTTATTATCTTTGAAATAAATAAACAACTGGTAGAAATAGAGAAAGAGATTACGGAATCTATTACAAAAATTGGAAGCAGTGATCATAGAAACTGTTTGTCTAAAATTGAATATGAACTGAATTTAAAATTAGAACACGCAGAGAGTGAAATTATGAAGGTTAGACTCAAGAAATTCCTGCGAGGCAGAAATGGTTATGTTAATGGGAAGCAGAGAGAAGCAGAGAGATTGGAATGGATTTGGTGAAAAAGACACTAAGGGGAGTAAGATCGTGGATTATGTCTATCAACCAACGTGAAAAACCTGGGTTGGTCCTCATGCCAATTCTAGAAGGTATGATTCAGGGGGTGATAATAGACATGATAAACGAGATGCTAGATATTATCATAAGGGACATAAAAAGTCTGATAACAATTACACCAAATTTGAACAGAACGACAGATACAAAAGGGACCCTCCTCCATGGTGGGATGAGAGAGGAAGAGGAAGAGAAAATCAGACTAAGGCCCATGGCCATGAACCTAGACAATTATCCAAACCCCCCTCACACTATAGACTATATCTGAATGGAAAAACTCAGATCCCTCAGGTTTTTTAGAAGTCCTGAAAGAAAGATATACCAAATTCACAAGAAAAGGACTCGGATTGGGATACAAGGGAAGCGACCCCAGGGACTCCACATGGTCTAAACAGACAATAGCCACCAGAAGAGGGAAGAGAATAGGGAGGGCCACCAAGAAAGGGATCCCGGTGGGATTGACTGTCGCTAATTTGAAAGGATTTTCAATCTATCCACGACTCAACTGACAGAAGATCAGAAACTAATTTTGGGGAAGGGATTATCCTTTTCCAAAACATGTGGTTTTCAGCTTTTTACTGATCTCAACAAGAATGCGCGTAACCTGACACTTAAACGTCATTTTATTAAAACAGATGTCAATAAAAAAGGAGTGAATCTGAATCCGAATTTGGAGACTTTTTCTATTCCATTGATTCCAGATAATGAGACACAGTTATGTAGGCGTACGATTTTTAAACCTCAGTCTAGAATCTACCCGGCTCACTCTAAAGGGAATTTTATTGATACTTTTTTTTTAACCTAGTTAATAATGAGTTTGAAAAAGGAATTAACCCTAAACCGAGTAGAACTAAACATAATTTAAGTAAAACAAATCATTTTTGTCCCCTAAAGAATTGAAGGAAAATAGAAACTTGATAATTAGACAAGCTGATAAAGGAGGGGGGGGGGGGGTTTACAAGATAGGGCAGATTATGAAGGGGAAGCTCATAGGTTACTTTTAGAAACAACCTTTTATAAGAAATTAGATTTGAACCCAACCAAGCAGTTCATTATTGAACTTCATGAGCTCCTCGAAGACGGTCTTTCAAAAACCGTACTCACGAAAGTTGAACTTGCTTTCTTGTTTGCCGATAACCCGAAAATTCCCATTTTTTTATCACCTTCCTAAGGTGCATAAATCCCTTACATCTCCACCAGGGCAACCCATAATATCTGGGATCCAGTCTCTTACCCCAAACCTTTTGCAGAATGTTGATTCCTTTTTACAAGGATTAGTTGGCACTTTACCCTTCTGCTTGAAAGATTCCACTGCTGTCCTTAATGTATTTGATGATATTAGGTGGGTAACGTGCAATGTGCAATCATTATATACCCATATTCCACATGATTTGGGGATTGAGTCAGTCAGAGGTTTTCTCCTGAAAGACTCATCATTGCACACACTTAATCGCCAATTTATTCTTGATGCCAAACACTTCAAACTCTCGCACAATTATTTTCTTTTCATCTCTCAATTCTATTTGCAGGTCGGTGGCAGAGCTACGGGACTCGTTTTGCCCCCAGCTATGCCAACCTGTATATGGGTACGTAGGAAGACCAATATATTTGGTCCACCACTCACCCCTTTGCGAGCCAGATTAAAATCTGGCAGCGCTATATTGATGATGTCATAATTGTGTGTGAGGGTGATAATAACACTCTGGGCAAGTTTCTTGCTTACTTGTATAACAACAGTATGAATTTAACATTCACTTCAACTAGTAGTACATCTCCTATTGACTTCCTGGATTTACATTTAGAAGCTATACCAGGAAAGTAGTACAAACTAAAACCTTTTTAAAAAAAAGTAGACACTAACTTGCTGTTGGCTTTAAGTAATCACAAGAAGGAGCGGCTCAGTGAGTAAAGACACTGACTGGCACTGTGTTTGAAGCAGGGGAACCTGCTCCTTGTGCTTTATCTCCAAGTCACTTTATCTTCCTGTGTCTCAGGCACCAAAAACATAGATTGTTTTGTTCCACGGGACAGGGACCCGTGTCTGCAATATGTCTCTGTAAAAGCGCTAAGTAAAACTAGCAGCG
The DNA here is from genome assembly GCF_040206685.1 of Ascaphus truei. NCBI lineage: Eukaryota > Metazoa > Chordata > Amphibia > Anura > Ascaphidae > Ascaphus > Ascaphus truei. The sequence continues at coordinate 24,297,511 of NC_134493.1, read as the reverse complement.
CTATACAAGAACATGCTATTATTATTTATTTCAGAAAACTTGGATAGACAATATTCCAGAAGGCCAATTTATGTGCCTTAAGTGAAATTGCAGATCTAAAGAAATGTTTGAGTTACAATCCTACGAGTTGTACAACACATTTCTGGTAAGAGGTTATAATACTGAGATTCTAGATAAAGCTCTTTTAAGAGTTAATAAAATGGACCGGGAATCTCTTTTGGTAAATAAAAATAAACATAGAACTAATAGTAATTCAGCTTCTAATTTAGATGGTATTAATAAAGTCTGTGCACCTTTTGTAAATAATTTTAATACGGCAAGTTCTACAATTCAAGGGATTATTAATAAATATTGGTCCATTTTGACTAATGATCCCATCTTGGGTCCTTATTTAAATCAGCGACCTCGTTTCCTTTTGAGAAAGGCCAAAAGTCTCAAAAATACTCTGGCACCCAGTGACATAGGTGTGGACTGGATGGTACTTCGAGGAGATACCTGGCTCACCACTAAACCCCATGGCAATTTCATCTGTGGGTATTGTACGACATGCAGGAGTTTCCTGCATTCCGATAGGGCTTCGGTTAAATCTCACTCTACTGGGTAAACGTTTGCAATTGATGATTTCATCTCTTGCAAAGCGTTGTTTGTGGTGTATATCCTCGAGTGCTCGTGTGGTCTACAGCATGTCGGGAGAACGAAACGTCTCCTGAGGGTGCGAATTCTGTAACATCTTAGGCTGTGCTTATTGTGCCTGGCGATGCGACGTCGCGCCAAAAAAAATACATTGAATCCGTCGCATGTGCTTATAGTAAGCGCGACGGTGACGGAGCGACCAAAAATGTTGTAGTCAGTGTTATTTGATTTTGGGACAGACATTCGCCACTTGTGACTGTCTCTAAACCAATCACAGAGCGCCTATTGCTCTCTGCCCTCCCCCTTGGTGACGTCACTGTCCTTGTCGCCAGCGATGTCGCTCAAACTTTAAATACAACTTTCGCCGATGGCGACGGGTGACGTCATCGGTCGCGTCGCCAGCACTATAAACGCGGCCTTAGGAATATGAAATTGGGGTATGAGAAACATAGTGTATCCCAACATTTTTTGTTAGCACATAAAAAAAGATCCATCCCTTTAAAATATATATATATATATATATATATATATATATATATATATATTGTGACAAACGTCCATCTTTTGTAGTGCTGACGTCTGTCTGGGATCTTCCCGACACAGTCTTCTAGGGTTAATTATACAAATAACAGGATCATACAAAGTATTACGTTGCTTAACTCAGGCTTCTGCCTGCTTTATTTTCATCCCAGTTAGGGACTGCAGCTTTAACATGTGGAGGCAGGAGGCACTCAGATATTAACCTTCAGCGGTTTACTCATATCAGTGTTATAGTATTTCCCACAATGTTACTTCAAGAGACAAAAACCAAATCATATAAAGAAATCCTATCCCATTCAGGGATCTAAGTACACAGCAGAATCATCCTTTCTAACTGCTGCTGGGCCAACTAACCTGGTTCCCCAGCTTAAAACAATGCCCTCTCACTTAGGGTCACTAGATACAGCATACAGTCTTTTAGATACAGCAATAAACATTTGTTTGTCTTATCTGTTCGAGGTGGGAACTCGGTCCCAAGTGTCCAGGCAAATCCTCTGGTACTGCGATACTTGAAGGGGGCGTCCTCCCCGAACTGGATGCAGGGGAGCAGCGAAACCCCCAGCCTCCAGGCTCTAAGAAGAGAGACTGAAATGCAACCCTCTCTGCTCGAAATACCTATGCTAGTGATTAGGAAAGCAGGTGAGGGAGAACTAGTCACTTTGTAATCTGTGGTCTGAATTTTCCATCCACCAGCCTGAGAAAATGTGAAGCTGTGGAATGGATCATTTTGCACTATTCCTGCACTTTCTGACCTAAAATGGGGCAGAAAGCTGCCTAACATCTTTGGACTATGTCACAATATATATATATATATATATATATATATATATATATATATATATGCAAATATAGCTGTATGCTCATCTGCATGTCTTAGGCAGGTCTGCAACCCCACCTTTCCCCATTATCACCCAGCATACAGCACTTCCACTGCAGCAAGGGATTCTGGGAAATGACATGCAAATGAGCACACAGTGTCACTTTTTGCCTCAATAACCATTTTTAACATGGTTCCCTATAGGCTTAAGCTTGCTGCATGGTCACAGCTTTGAGCACAGCCAGGGTTAAGGTGCATACCCAGAAAACCACCCACAGACAGCTGTTTCGACCTTGATGGGTCTCATCAGTGTGGGGTTGATTTTACTGGGAATGCAAGAGAGGCTTATGGGATAGGCCAAACCATAATACTGAGTTAAGTTATGGTGAGTAAAAAAAGTGACAAAAACCCTCCACAGGAAAGCAAATATGCAAATATAGCTGTATGCTCATCTGCATGTCTTAGGCAGGTCTGCAACCCCACCTTTCCCCATTATCACCCAGCATACAGCACTTCCACTGCAGCAAGGGATTCTGGGAAATGACATGCAAATGAGCACACAGTGTCACTTTTTGCCTCAATAACCATTTTTAACATGGTTCCCTATAGGCTTAAGCTTGCTGCATGGTCACAGCTTTGAGCACAGCCAGGGTTAAGGTGCATACCCAGAAAACCACCCACAGACAGCTGTTTCGACCTTGATGGGTCTCATCAGTGTGGGGTTGATTTTACTGGGAATGCAAGAGAGGCTTATGGGATAGGCCAAACCATAATACTGAGTTAAGTTATGGTGAGTAAAAAAAGTGACAAAAACCCTTGCTTCAATCATTGTAACAAATTGCTTGCTTCAATCATTGTAACATCCCCGGAAGAAGAGATCAGTGTATCTCGAAAGCTCGCACAAATAAAAGCATTTCGTTAGCCACAGAGCGGTATCGTCTATTTATTTTTTGATTATTGAAGCTTGGCTAACACGGTACTGATACCTCTACATGTATGTATATATATATATATATATATATATATATATATATATATATATATATATATATATATATATATATATATATATATATTTATATTCCTATTAATAGGAGAGGTGGAGATAGAATAAAAGATTTGTCCAAGCAAGAAAGCTTCTGGATCTACAAACTAAAGACCCCTCATGGTCTTAATGAAGAAATTGATATATGGTCCTTATATTAACACACGTGTTTGTAGTTTCTTTTTACTTGTCCTCCGCCTTCTTCAGCTAGTTTATCTTCCCCTTTTACTGCTCCGTTATTACTCCTGAAGAAAAAAAATGTGAACTAGCGCTAAAGTGTAATACACAGTGTGATATTAAAAAACTTATAATAAAGGATGGCTGCCCGGTGATACTGCCAGTACTAACAGAATAAACCAAAATAAAGAAAAACCTGGCGCCAAAAAGTCAGTGGAATGTCCTGTACTCCTCAAGGGATCCGCACACTTGCTCGACAGACCATGCAAAGAAAAGAACACAAACAAACAAAAATCATAGCGCAACACTGTAGGGTAAGCAGTACTGCACTAATACACACAAACAGTTAAGAATCCTAGCGATTATTAAAATAATTATTTATTAAAAAGAACTATGCCAAGACCGACAATGGCAAATACAAGGAACCGCAGGTCATCCGGAGCACAAAAATTGGAGCCCTACTTACATACAGCAAGGTTTAAGCTCGCATGGTAGGAACAAGTCCTAGGTAGAGATGATCTCCCTGGCAGGTGATGCCTCTGCTCCACTGCGGCTCAGACACCAGTCAGTCCTTACGTTGGTAACCGGAACAGCTCCGGCCGTGGGGGCTGGTGTGCGGGGTCCACAGCTCTGCACCGCGTGTAGACACACGCCTCACTTCCTCCTACGGAGCAACAGGAAGTCTCTGCGCGCCCGCGCGCGATAGTGCCCGTTGCCTTAAAGGAACAGCTGGCAGGCTGAAGGGAAAGTTGGGCTCCAAGGCCAAATGTCCTTAAACGTCCAAAGTCAGTCAAATAGTGGCTGTGCCACTAGCCCTACGCGTTTCGTAGATGTCACTCTACTTCCTCAGGGGCTTGATTCGTATGAGCGCTCAGGTTTGAGTGATTCTTCCAGGTGCCTGCTTCCGATTTGGTGAGTCCCTATTCGGGGTGTGCCATCTGACAAAGGCTTCCTGCCAAAGGTGCTTCTGGGAGCTGTAGTGAGAACTACAGCTCCCAGAAGCACCTTTGGCAGGAAGCCTTTGTCAGATGGCACACCCCGAATAGGGACTCACCAAATCGGAAGCAGGCACCTGGAAGAATCACTCAAACCTGAGCGCTCATACGAATCAAGCCCCTGAGGAAGTAGAGTGACATCTACGAAACGCGTAGGGCTAGTGGCACAGCCACTATTTGACTGACTTTGGACGTTTAAGGACATTTGGCCTTGGAGCCCAACTTTCCCTTCAGCCTGCCAGCTGTTCCTTTAAGGCAACGGGCACTATCGCGCGCGGGCGCGCAGAGACTTCCTGTTGCTCCGTAGGAGGAAGTGAGGCGTGTGTCTACACGCGGTGCAGAGCTGTGGACCCCGCACACCAGCCCCCACGGCCGGAGCTGTTCCGGTTACCAACGTAAGGACTGACTGGTGTCTGAGCCGCAGTGGAGCAGAGGCATCACCTGCCAGGGAGATCATCTCTACCTAGGACTTGTTCCTACCATGCGAGCTTAAACCTTGCTGTATGTAAGTAGGGCTCCAATTTTTGTGCTCCGGATGACCTGCGGTTCCTTGTATTTGCCATTGTCGGTCTTGGCATAGTTCTTTTTAATAAATAATTATTTTAATAATCGCTAGGATTCTTAACTGTTTGTGTGTATTAGTGCAGTACTGCTTACCCTACAGTGTTGCGCTATGATTTTTGTTTGTTTGTGTTCTTTTCTTTGCATGGTCTGTCGAGCAAGTGTGCGGATCCCTTGAGGAGTACAGGACATTCCACTGACTATTTGGCGCCAGGTTTTTCTTTATTTCCGTTATTACTCCTGTGACGTTCTGTATTTTATTGATTGTATTCCAGTTTTATATTACTAACTTAAATGATGTTATTAACTGTGCATTTTTATTTTGTATGGGTTGCGCGCCTGCTTGTTGCTGCCAGTATTAAGATGGTTTCTTTAAAATGTTTTCCTTTTTATTGTAGTATACTAAATGGATATATTATCCATGTTCTCTTACACATACACATTGTGAGTTATTTTGTTCCCATTTGGCTTCCTGCTCTATGCTTCGCACACACTGTTCTCTGTAATATCTGTGTGATTTATGTGTTAATAAGTACTTTACATATGCTATACTGTATATTAACTCTCGTTTCTGCTCTCTGATTTCAGCTTTATCAACCATTACCATTCTTTATTGTCCTCCCCTTGTTTTACTGAATGTATTATATATATATATATAAAATATATATATATTTTTTTTTATACAATTTGTGTATGTTAGAGTGCTATTCAGGGGATTCTTTCTTTCTGTGTTAGTTTATATATATATATATATATATATATATATATATATATATATATCTATAAAAACACAGAAAAAACAGACGCACTCATAGCGTAAAATAGTATAACAATAAGTTTATGGAATGAAATACACACTCACAAACATAGCTGGTTATAAAGCATTTTTGAGTAAAAACTCAGCCCGTCAGACGCAGGAACCCGGCATGGAGGACTTCGCTGTGATGTCCGTGGTATGTCCTACTGCAGTAGCCCCTCTGTGTCCTTGCTGGGACCGAATTGCACGAGGGACGCTGCCTTCCCCTTGCTCCGGCGTCACACAGTAAGTTCTCTGATCCAAATCTCGCGAGAATTCGGTGACGTCAGTGACTATCAACCGGAGAGGATTCACAATGGAACACGGGCTGGACGGCTGGGCGGCTGAGTAAATGCTGTCAGCACAGCAAAAGTATGCTGTAGCACATGAGTGACAGTAATAAAGATAAAAACTGGACAATAACCACCACTGCACTCTCTACGCGTTTCGTCTCGAGCGAGACTTCATCAGGAGTAAATGGTATAGGTATTGGACGTAGTAATATAGTACGTTAGACCAATCAGAGCATAGAAGACAGCTAATTACTAATAGGATACATGTGATCAATATAAGGGTGAAATTAACCCCTATGTATACCAAAATATATATAAAATAAGCTAATAAAATTAGACAAAATGACCAGGCATATCAATGCATGCAATTACATACACTTTAACAAATGAAATAAAAAGTGAAATGCATATAAGTAATAAAAAAGATTATATAATATAATAGAATATCATTGGCAGATAACATATATACATATTATAGTATTATATGAAAAACAGATGCTAGTGAAGGGTAGCAGATAACCTAAATATATAGGAAAATGTGAATTTCCACTAGATGTATAAGGAGACAATGTTGGTACTAAAGAGATTCAGAGGGATCAAGGTGCAAAAAATGCAAAAAATAAAGAAAATGAACAAAGGGAAAAAAGGGGGGGGGGGTTGAAAAAAAAAAAGGGGGGGGGGGAGGGGAGGGGGAGGAAAGGAGGGAAGGGGAGGGGGGGGAGGGAAAAGGGAGGGGAGGGAAGGGGGAGTGGGGGTAAAAGGTTGTCAGGGTTCTGCTCGCCACAAACCAGGGTCGGACCGCGAGGCTGAGGTGGGGTTGTAAAAGCACCGACCTGAGACCGCGCAGGCTGATCCGGATTGCGCAGTTCGTTGTCAAACGTAGCAGGATCAGGAAAGGAGAAGACAGCGTCGTCGTTGTACAAGCCAGGGTCAGGACAGGAGATATCAGGATAACCATTGTTCAGGCAAGAGTTCGGCAACAGGTAGTCAGGAGAGCCCCGCTTCAGCTTAGGAGCGCGGGGTTGGCTTCTGCGAGAGCGACGACCATGGCCCATGGTACTGGTCACAGGAGATGGTAGGCAGACCAGAATAGCACACCGCTTTGCTGCACGGGTACACCAGTGCTACAGCGCAAGAGTCCTGAGCGGCTGGGGAATCCTCTGTAACAGCGCAGGAACCAGGACACGGCCTCTCTAGATTAGGGAAAGAGTAGGCCCCAGGAACCAGGAAGCTGAAGATCCACAGGGAAACCTCCGCTACAGTGCAGGAATCAGGAGACTGAAGAGCGCGGGGGATACCTTTGCCTCAGTGCAGGAAAGCAGGAAGCTGAAGACATAGGGGATACCTTTGCTTCAGCGCAGGAGAACAAGCGGGAACTTGAAGGAAGCTGAAGGACGCAGGGCGGAACCTCCGTATCAGCATAGGAGAACAAGCGGCTTGAAGGGAGCTGAAGGACGCAGGGCGGAACCTGGTATCAGCATAGGAGAACAAGCGAGGGCTTGTGGCAAAACAGTAGACATCCAGTTAGGACTATGCTCGGCAGGGAGCATTATGGGAAGACAGTACTTAAAGCGGGCCAATCCCCGGAGGGGGGTGTGAAGGTACTGCTCCAATGAATGAATGCAAGTCTAGGTTGCAGTGATAGGCTGCACAGCTGCAGTAGATACCAGAGGGAGTGTGTATTGCTTTGATGAGTGAATCCAGGCTGCAGCAAACCTCAGGAGAGCTGATCCAGAACTGCACCGGTCTGCAAGGTAAGGCAACCAGTAAACCGTGGAGCGGATTCCTTACAGTACCCCCCCCCCCTTCACGCGAGACCTCCGGGCGAACATGAGCACTCATAGAGTTGGAGGACCGGGAATTGTTGCTGAACAGTCTAGGATTGGGGTTAGAGTCGTACTTCAGAGACTCATGATTAGTCCTTAGTGTACCCCCACCCCCCGGTGAGAACTGTGGCCAGACAGGACCATCCATGGGCCTTGGGGACATTGAGTTGTTCCTAAAATTCTTTAGGTAGAAAGGGCATCCGTAAACGAGCAGTTCTTTAGTGAGTACAGTTCTAAGAAATAAGAGTAGTAGAAGAAACATCCTTGGTACATGGCTCGCCCCGCAAAATGGCTTGGAAATCCAGGGTTGTGAAGAACCAGAGGGTTCCAGAGCAGAAACGGCAGAAGAACCCCTACAGGAAGCCCAGTCTTTAATAAAGGAACCTGAATCTAGGATCAGCGGCCCTGATAATTGATCGAATACACCAGGAGGAACTTTGTAACAGAAAAAGTCTTGGCTGACCACTGCATGTTGAAATTTGCGAGAAATTTTTCCTCTAGAAGGCTCCCAGGTAATGGTTAGTAAGGGTATAGGCTGGTTGGAAGCATCTCCCGGTATTGGTATGGAAGGTGACAAGGCAAGCAGTAAACCCGGCATAGGGACCGAAATCTTGGGATACGTACAGAGTATTTCCAACTGAGAGGAAATAACAGGGGCAACCGAAAATTCCGAGGGACAAAACCATGGTTTAGCAGGAGCAGAGAAGCAAACAACAGTAGAGCTCTCCAATACTGGGAAATCTTCATTGGGAGATAGTATTGTCAGTGAATCAGGAATAGTCCTTGGGATCTTCAAATCAGTAGCTTGAGAAAAAGGCAGAGCCAGGGTAGTGGTGGGAGGGAAGCTAACATCAGAAGCTGAAGTCTGTACCTCAGTGATAGAGCCTTGAGAATCAACAAGCAGCAAGTATGAACTATGAAAACTCTTAATGACAGGCACCTTAGGAGTACAAGGAGTCTTTTCCGAAACTGCAATGGCCCTAACCACAGGGGTACCTAACCTGTCAAAAACATGAATAGGTGTGTTTTCTAGTGCAAAATCTCTGATCACAGGACTCCTAACCGATAGTGTGGGTGTCTGGGTTTGATTAGAGAAAAAATCAGATGTATTGATAAGTGACTTAGAAACAACTACTGAGGTTCTAGATTTGCTGGACATGTGAGAAAAAATACCCTTTAAGACAGGAGCTTTAATTTCCTCCCAGAGTAACCCCACCATGTTTTCTGGGACATATTTAGACACAGTACTGAGGGACTGGGTTTCAGCAAAGGCAGGACAGCTAAATAGCTCAGATTTAAACCCCAGGACTTGTAATATGTGCATGGTGACCTCAGACAGTACTAAGGGAGTGACCACAGATATGCTGATCCCCAAAGGATTAGCCTGGAGAGAGAAATCAGGGGGACCCCCAGACAGGATACTCATCGTAGAAAGAGCTTCAGAATCAGAAGGAGAATCATTACCTCTCAGAGTCTCAAAACTAGTAAGACACAATTCAGCGAAAAGGGAAACCGTGTGCAAGCTTTTTACTAATCTATATGAAAAAGCGTCACTTTTGGGAGAAACCCGTGTGTCAGCAAACATTCCTGGGAACACAATATGAACCCTAGGAGGAACATACAGACTACTGTATGCTTTTAACCCTAAGCATAAAGAGGAGAAGAACTCAGACAGTACACGGGGGTTAATCATAACTGTACTGGTCTCTGAAGTAGGTATTTGGTAAGGAATATCTGGGAAACCAGAAATTACTGCAGACTCCATAATGTGGGAACTATGCACTGAAGCAGGGATCACCGCTATGTGGGCGACAGGCTGGTTCAGTGAAATACCCGGGAGAAGGAACTCTGCGACCAAGCTTAGGGAAAAACCTGACTCCTGACTACATTTATCAGGAACCAGAACTTTAGCCGAAGTCTCCGGAGGCGAAGCTGCGGAAACTTGAGCTGAAGCAGGGGATTTATAGCAAAGAATATCTAGGGACTCCGTATGGTTATAGGAATCCCTCAATGCAACCTCTGCTGTCTGACTTGTGGACTCATTCTCTGAGGCTAAAACGAAGGCATTAACTTGGAGGCAGCAAGAATTTACAGGGGTTAATGCAGACAGTGCCTGAGAGTAACACACAGGAAATTTTTTCTCTGTATTAGGAGAGACAAGGGATCTCTCCTCTGGAGCTAGGGGCGTGACCGTGGCTGGCAGAGAACAGGGAATTATCAAAGGAGACTCAGAGAGCTGCCCCTCCGGGGTTAATACAGAAATGACCCTGGGAACAGAACTTAGGGATTCTTTCTCTGACGGGGAAAGCGCACAGGACTGCCTAGCAGAGTTTAAAGCTGGAAAACCCTCAAGAGCTGGAGTGACAGATTCGGAGTTAGAAATAGGGTAACAAAGGGACTTATTCTCTGATAAAAGAACATTAGTGCTGGGTAGAGCAACATATGTATTCTCCAGGGGGACCTCACAGGACTGATCGGCAGGGGTTAACGAAAACATATCATTGGTGTCAGGGAACCCGGCCATACACTCAGGGCAAGGATCCGTGGTAGACCCGGGATACAGCCAAGCGGCAGCGAAGCTGGCCAGGGGAGGATCCTGTTCCTTTATGCAAATGTCCAATGTCATGGAAAGGATATGGAGTGTTTTTTGGGCATCAGCCAACATGAGGAGAGGGTCCACTTTTGCTATATAAATGTCTAAAGACAAGGCCAGGGAAGAGAGTTCCTTTTGGGCGTCGTCCAATTCTAAAGGGTACACATTTTCCCAAGTTAAGGGGTAACCAGGAAAGCAAATACAAGCGGCCAGCGATTGTTTTAAGTCCCGGAGGCGGTAAACCTTCATCATGAGATCACTACGGCATTTGTTTTGCAAAGGGGTTAAACCTACAAACACAATCAGATCCTCAAGCATGGGTAATATCTCACATAGAAACTGGTATTCACACTGGGACTGGTTTACAGGCTGGGACAGGCTTTCAGACAGAAACTTACCAACCCTCACCACAGGGCGGTCCGAGTTTGTGCGGCCGAGCATACTGTCAGGGTTCTGCTCGCCACAAACCAGGGTCGGACCGCGAGGCTGAGGTGGGGTTGTAAAAGCACCGACCTGAGACCGCGCAGGCTGATCCGGATTGCGCAGTTCGTTGTCAAACGTAGCAGGATCAGGAAAGGAGAAGACAGCATCGTCGTTGTACAAGCCAGGGTCAGGACAGGAGATATCAGGATAACCATTGTTCAGGCAAGAGTTCGGCAACAGGTAGTCAGGAGAGCCCCGCTTCAGCTTAGGAGCGCAGGGTTGGCCTCTGCGCGAGCGACGACCATGGCCCATGGTACTGGTCACAGGAGATGGTAGGCAGACCAGAATAGCACACCGCTTTGCTGCACGGGTGCACCAGTGCTACAGCGCAAGAGTCCTGAGCGGCTGGGGAATCCTCTGTAACAGCGCAGGAACCAGGACACGGCCTCTCTAGATTAGGGAAAGAGTAGGCCCCAGGAACCAGGAAGCTGAAGATCCACAGGGAAACCTCCGCTACAGTGCAGGAATCAGGAGACTGAAGAGCGCGGGGGATACCTTTGCCTCAGTGCAGGAAAGCAGGAAGCTGAAGACATAGGGGATACCTTTGCTTCAGCGCAGGAGAACAAGCGGGAACTTGAAGGAAGCTGAAGGACGCAGGGCGGAACCTCCGTATCAGCATAGGAGAACAAGCGGCTTGAAGGGAGCTGAAGGACGCAGGGCGGAACCTGGTATCAGCATAGGAGAACAAGCGGCTTGAAGGAAGCTGAAGGACGCAGGGCGGAACCTGGTATCAGCATAGGAGAACAAGCGGCTTGAAGGAAGCTGAAGGACGCAGGGCGGAACCTGGTATCAGCATAGGAGAACAAGCGAGGGCTTGTGGCAAAACAGTAGACATCCAGTTAGGACTATGCTCGGCAGGGAGCATTATGGGAAGACAGTACTTAAAGGCCAGCGGGCCAATCCCCGGAGGGGGGTGTGAAGGTACTGCTCCAATGAATGAATGCAAGTCTAGGTTGCAGTGATAGGCTGCACAGCTGCAGTAGATACCAGAGGGAGTGTGTATTGCTTTGATGAGTGAATCCAGGCTGCAGCAAACCTCAGGAGAGCTGATCCAGAACTGCACCGGTCTGCAAGGTAAGGCAACCAGTAAACCGTGGAGCAGATTCCTTACAAAGGTGAAAGGAATGGAGGGGAGTGTAGGAGGCAACTAAAGGGGGGGGATGTGTAGGTGTGGAAGAAGCAAGGAGTGAAAGGAGGGGGGGAGGTAAGGTGAGAGAGGGGAGGGCCGTGGAGGGGAAAGGGACAAGGAAAGAGGAAGGGAAAGGGTGAGTAAAAAATATAAAATAAAATAAAATAAAAATATGATAGAAGATGAAAAATAATAAAATAATATATATAAAAGATAAATATTAATATTACTCATAATGAATAATGGACGAAGAAGGATACTGGACCAATGGTGGTCGCGCAAGCAAAGCAAATGGTACCCATATATATTGAAATTCATACGTGAATGATCATGTATAGACATTATAAAAAGAGAACAGTCAGATGTAAATACAAGTGTGTATTGAGTCAGTGTGGTGGTGTTGGTGCCCAGGGAGACCTACTGGATATATGTACTTGGGGGTCTCAATGACACAATAGATATCAGTACAGTATCAGTACAGTAGTGTAATTGCATTATCATGTCTACTGTGGGGTGTGGTGTTCTCAGGGAGGTCTGGGTTGAGCGATTTATTTCGCTCCCTCCGTGTGGGCACCAACACCAGCACCTTGAATCTCTTTAGTACCAACATTGTCTCCTTATACATCTAGTGGAAATTCACCTTTTCCTATATATTTAGGTTATCTGCTACCCTTCACTAGCATCTGTTTTTCATATAATACTATAATATGGAAGTTATCTGCCAATGATATTCTATTATATTATATAATCTTTCTTATTACTTATATGCATTTCACTTTTTATTTCATTTGTTAAAGTGTATGTAATTGCATGCATTGATATGCCTGGTCATTTTGTCTAATTTTATTAGCTTATTTTATATATATTTTGGTATACATAGGGGTTAATTTCACCCTTATATTGATCACATGTATCCTATTAGTAATTAGCTGTCTTCTATGCTCTGATTGGTCTAACGTACTATATTACTACGTCCAATACCTATACCATTTACTCCTGATGAAGTCTCGCTCGAGATGAAACGCGTAGAGAGTGCAGTGGTGGTTATTGTTCAGTTTTTATCTTTATTACTGTCACTCATGTACTACAGCATACTTTTGCTGTGCTGATAGCATTTACTCAGCCGCCCAGCCGTTCAGCCCGTGTTCTATTGTGAATCCTCTCCGGTTGATACTCACTGACGTCACCGAATTCTCGCGAGATTTGGATCAGAGAACTTACTGTGTGACGCCGGAGCAAGGTGAAGGCAGCGTCCCTCGTGCATTTCGGTCCCTGCAAGGACACAGAGGGGCTACTGCAGCAGGACTTACCACGGACATCACAGCGAAGTCCTCCATGCCGGGTTCCTGCGTCTGACGGGCTGAGTTTTTACTCAAAAATGCTTTATATTCAGCTATGTTTGTGAGTGTGTATTTCATTCCATAAACTTATTGTTATACTATTTTACGCTATGAGTGCGCCTGTTTTTTCTGTGTTTTTATAGATATCTTCAAGGAAGTGGGGTTCCCTTCATTCGGGCTGCAGAGACTCTTTTGGATAGCAATTGGAGTATTTTTTAGGATTTGTATTTTTTATATATTTATTTTTCTGGACATTTTCCTTTTTTCTTTTGTATGTTTTTTATTGTTTTATTGTATTAGTTATATATTTTGTATTTGTTCCACTGTGCATAGTATAGGTTTTACATATATCTTTTAGAGGTTATATATATAGTGGTTCAGGTTGGCGCCAATTTTTTCTTTTGTTGTGATATATATATATATATATATATATATATATATATATATATATATATATATATATATATATATATATATATATATATATATATATACATATATATATGTATATGTATATATATTTATGTGTTTTTGGACTGATGTATTAAATAAGATATTTTGTTTGTGCTAATTACATTTTAAATGGTGACACCATTGTTCCCTTAATATGAGAGTGTGATTGGCTTTTCCTCTCACACCCACTAATTCCGAGTGAACAATGATGGTGCATTAGGGTATTTAAATATCAGCATTGGTCTCATTCCAATTTATCCCTGGTGAAGTATGGTTATTCATACGAAACAGGTTGGATTGTTGTCAGCTATTGCTAACAGATGCTTTTAGGTGCTTTGTGTCAAGTTTGAGCTTTTTTGAACATTTTATTGGACACTCTGACTGCTCATTTAGTCCCTAGAGGTTTAGATGCTGCAAGGCCTTCCGCGTGTCTCCCACAGACACTACAGCTGTGTCCCTCCTTGCCGCACTCTGTGCTTTCTGAAACCGGGACCGCAATAAAGCTGAGGTGTGACGTGTGAGGATCACCTCTACAACGGAGCCTGTTAGCTGAGTGGGGTTCCCCCCTCCTCCCCTGTGCAGACGGCCGTCCTGTACGGCACTTAGGAGCAGGAGGAATAAAGACGCTAGTGGCTCTGAGGAGGTCACAGCGGGGGCTTTTGAAGCTGATGAACCAGCTGCACTGTTCTCGGGATAACATGGAAACAGATGCGTGGAGGGTACGATCTAAGGCTGCGGCGTCGCTGCCGCTGAACGGGCTCATGCTTGAGAGCGGTGACATCACCAACTATCCAAGCATGAGCGTAGGGTGTTCTGCATAATTTTGCAAGTGTGAGCGGAGAGGTTGGGGGGGTGGGGCATGGATCGGGGCTATTTCTGTGTGTGAGAGACAGATGACGTCAGAATAACAGCAGGAAAGGTTCCACTGGGGTTACATCTCCGAGACCACCATCTCTGATGAGGAGTGTGCGGTAACTTTGTGTAATATTATACGTGAATGCGATTTATGTTCATTTATGATGTACTCAGAATACTTACCTCTTTTATACTAAGGGGCCTATGCAGAGAGCAGCGAATTTTAAAATTGGCGAGTTTAATAAAAAGTAGCTTTTTTGGAGAGTTTTATTCTCCATATGCAGAAATGTGCGAATTCTGCTATGTTTAACATGAATGCGTGTGGCGAGTTTAAATTGGCGAGATGCGCGCTGCAGAAATGTGTTAAAAAAAATTTGCGCCTTTTTTTCCCTTTGCTATGGCCGCGAGTGGCAGCTTCTTGCCAACTTTTTCTGGCGAGGCAAAAAGGAGACAATCGCGCCATTTTATTGGCGCGAACAGCCGCTAGATGCCGTTCGCGCCTCTCTGCATAAGGATATTTTGAAAACTGGCGAGATGGAGGTTCTCGCCAGCCGCGAGGCGAGTTTTAGAAATAGAAAAAAAAAATTGGCGCGTTTTTCGTAACTCGCCATTTTCTGCTGTTTTCTGCGCGATTTTCTCAAAAAAATGGCGAGTTTTGAAATAGCGCTGCTCTCTGCATAGGCCCCTAAATCACTATTTTTGATACTGTATACTTCACCATTTGCGTTTTGCGCTTTTTTTGTCTTTTATCTCTTAGTGCGTGGGAGTGCTGAGCCACTCTTTAATTATCGCTGCATACGCTGATACCAACGGTTTTGTATGGTTTAAACACATTTTTTATCACTTCCACAGTAGGGAAGTGCCTTATTTAGTAAGATTTTTTGTCACACACATGATTATATAGGAATAAGTGGTGTATTGTTTGACATTGTTTCAACACGGTTAAGTTGTGTTTTGGGTTGCGCACTTTATTCTTTATTCTTTTTCCTGGCCTTAGGAGTGACTACACCAAAACAGGAGTGTAAGCCTGGGGGGAAATGGTCGTGATAATCTTTAAAGAAAATGCAAACATTTTCCTCATGGCCTTTGCATATCTGTATTCATGATGCGTCACAAGGCCCCTTACAGTGTCCTAAAGGCCGGTATGTTTATGACGCTCATGCAATCTTGTAAAATCAGATTTTCTTCGGTAGTAGCGGGAACTTCCGCTTGCTGCCCGCCTTCGGTGAAGTGGTCGACTCCACGCCCTTGAGAACAAGTTCGGAAGAAAGGAGACAGACATGAGGCTTAGCCAGCAAAACAGGAAATTACATCACAAAGAAGGCTCGACCAATACCAATGCTTTTCGCATGGCAGGTGCTTCGTCAGGGGTAGAGCCAAAGTGACGCCTCTCACACAATATATAGCCCGCCTATTATATCATCTATCAAATACACATGTATATACAAAAGCTGATATGCACCATTTGTGGTTTATATCATCTTTTGTTTATACAGTACATGTGTATTTGATTGGCCGGTCAGCCAATAGATGTAATAGGTGGGCTATATATTATGTGATAGGTTAAGCCTCATGGACTGTATGCAGCAGTGGCATCCCATGCTGGCCGCTACCCTATTGTCCCCTTTTTCATTGCATAAACTTGACATTTTACACAACCCTGAGATACTAAACCCTGAAAAAGAGGGACCCAGTCATAGAATAAAATGAGCACTCGGAAATTTGCCATTGGAGCTATAGAAGTGTAGCCCCCTGTAAACAGCACAGGCTATACCTATTTTCCTTCTGCTGTGGTAAGTCCTGTTAAGATCAGGCACCAGTAATCATCCTGGGTTTTCCCCCCCTTATAGCCCTATCCTGAATGATAGATGCAGGCCTGGACTCTGCTGCTGGCGTGAGCACGAGGGGAGGTCCTGTTGACATCATGAGGGGTGGGGCTAGCTCTATATTTAGTAGCCAACGCCGGTGAGTAGTAGTCTTCGTGCGAGAGTAGTTCTTCGTGCCTTGAGAAAGCTTTGCCATAGCGAAACGTACGTCGGCAGTGACGTCATCACGTCAAGGGGGCGGGACCAACACTCGTGATCGGAGCGCGTCCAAGCCCACACTAGCTACCTTACACAGAGCTAGACACAAGCATTAAGCTTGCTATTTGTATCTCGAGCAGCAACTGTGGCAATACCGGTTACACCAGGCACTAGCAAGTAGGTGTAGGGCTATTAAGCACCACCACGGTTCCTGCCATTTTTATCCTACCAGAGTTTCATGCTGTTTTTATCATTTTATCAAGTGAAAGTAGACACTACTTGTGTACTACTGTCCTATTTTTGCAACTCACTGGATTAGTAGATGCTTGATTTATGCATGCAGAGTAGACATACCCCTCCAGGATATCTACTATACTGCCATGCTGATTGAATGTGTGTAACCTTTTCACTGCTGTAATGGTGTCCTTCCACAGCAGCAGTCCCCTCTCCACTGGGGATACTAGCAGTGACCAACCTACCTGTTTTGCCTTACTACTGGCTATTTATGGTCTTGTGTTGGTATACCACTGCGGATACTTACCTTGATTATTTATCTTGTTATCCTTTATGAGCAGGCAATACATACACTCACCTATACTTGTGACAGGTTGCAATATCTGTAGCTTTACAATAGCTGACACAGACCCCAGTGGTTGAATGAGTCATCTGGCTTTACCCTGCATATATCATCAAGGGTATTAGCAAACACTTCACACATGAGACCTGGTACATTTTATTTTCGCTGCGCTTTTGGCTCACTATTAGTCTAATCTACTCTGGCAACTTAGCGTTCCATTCATTTTAGTTGAGTCAAGACTCCAAATAAAGTATTTTTAATACATTCACTCCTCACATTACTGTAACTATTCCCCTTCCATTTACTGTGTATTGCGCTTCTGTTTGAGTGCTCTCCATTGGGGTTCTTTCTCTCTCCCAGTGTTAGCTCTATATTTAGTAGCCAACTCCGGTGAGTAGTAGTCTTCGTGCGAGAGTAGTTCTTCGTGCGAGAGTAGCTCTCTTCGTTCGAGAGTAGTCAGAGTCTGGAGTTGCCGGTTAGTTATGCCGGGAGTATGCAGTGCCGTTAACGGGCCATGAGTCAAGAAATCCTGTGGATTGGTCCGAGGATTTGGAGGGGCCTACAAGTTCCCCGGCGCCGAGTGCCGGAGAAAGCAGAGCGGAAAGAATCAGCGTCCTTTAGTAGAGCTGATAGAGTTATAGACTTGGTGGAACAATGCCCTCACCCCCCTGCCAGGGGTGATGGGGAGAATCCAAGACCCACCATGAGACTAACCTCGTGGGTGGGCCACGGGGTATTGAAGCCCTAGCTCAGACCATCCTGCCGGAAGAGTGACTGGAAGGGACGGAGAGGAGGCATTGTGTTGGCGAAGGCAAGTGGCGTATAACCCGTCCTGGCTATTGTGTTGTGGCTGTTGGAAGCCTTGTCATTGGGATATTGTTGCTTTGTCAAATAAAGAGACTATTCTTCATCCGTAAAGACTGTGTGTGACTTGGAAAGTATTACCCTGGGACCCAAGGGGTTCTTCTATACCGGTCCTGTCGCATATTTCTGGGAGTATAGAAGATGGAGGCGCTGCACCACTAATAGATCATGGAGTCTACCATCCCAGAAGCCCGGTCCTGGCTCCCCCACAACATCGCAGGAAGCTCAGGCCCTCCTGTTCCTCACAGGTACGCACCACACCGCATGTAATCCGCCCTCATGCACCCTAGACACCACCGTAGAGTCTGGGGGAGGGGGGGAAGATGGGTTACAGAAGTAATGAAAAGAAAACTAATACCAATTATTTTACCTTTAGGAGCGTGTGAAAAAGAGAAAACAGACAGTTTCATGTTTGCAGCAAAAATTAACGTAATGTGAGGATCGGGCGCAGGCTCCGCCCCCGTGATATTATCTGGGATGTCTCCCGTGATGTCAGGATCGAGCACAGGCTCAGCTCCCGTGATGTCAATATTGGGAGCAGGCTTTGTCCCTGAGTTGATTCAGACGTCGGCACAGCTGGTGCTTCATTAGCCCCTGTGCAGACCCCGCTCAGCAACTAACCAGTGGCCTTATTCTATTATCATCTTCTACTGTGCAGCCTTTCATCTGATTGGGTCAGCGATTCTTATAGGCTCAGCGATTCCTTCTGCAAATCGGCAGAGCATAGTAGTCTTTACCCTGTGAGGTTGTGTTGCCCGCAAGCACTCTGCTTTGCCTTGTCTTGTTTTGTTTTCCAGTTACCACCTACAGATGCAGCGGCCATAATTCGAACACCACGCGGTGTATACCTCGGAATACCCATGTCATGGTGCGTGATTTCTTCCAACCTTCCCGCCTTTAGACGCGAGTGCAGAAAATGGCATTTTAGAGTCCTGGTTTTTAAACACCTGGAATTGACACAGTAGCACAGTAGCACAGTACTGTACACATTACAATTTATTAATTTCATTGCATTTACTTGCACACAATCCATGAAATTCAAACAAAGCAACCGCGATAAACACGTGTGCCTGGGGCGATTGGCGGCATTAATGCCGCATGGAGTACATCAACGCACACGAAATGGCTCTGTGAGTTGTTCGAATAACGGCCGCTGCATCTGTAGACCTTGGCCTGGATATTGACCACTGTCTACTCTGCAACCCTCGACCTCGGCTTGGACATCTACCATTCTACTCTCTACAAACCTCAACCTCAGCTAAGTGACACCTACTATTCTCGAGCCCTCGACCACGGCGAGAATACCTACCCTCCTTACCTCTCTTACCCTGACCCGGCTACACGATAATGAACCTGCACACCGGAACCGGTCTCGCGGCTCCAGGTCGGTGTTTCCAAATCCCTTGTTTGTGGTGAGCACCGGTTACGCTTAAATTATGAACAGGTAATATTTATATTACAATCTCAATAAGTGACTTACTTTTTGGGCGGATTTGGATCTGCAGCAAAACGGCCGGTTCCTTTGGTCTGCGGATTTCAGTGGATCAATGTCAAAAAGGGCGATTAGCGTTTGGCGGATTTGTTTATTATTATTACCAATACACTCCGCGAATTCTGCAATCTGTGGACGGATTTGTAGAATCCAATCCGCGGATTCAGCAATCTGTAGGTGAATTCTTAGGCCTCGTCCAGGTAGGGAAAAGGCGCGCTGGTGCTCCGGGTCTGCGTCCTGCTCGGCCATGCTTTTCCTGGCCGGCTAGGTGCGCGCGCTTCTGGGGGCGCAGCCCCGACGTCACGGAGCTGGTTCGCCCTCATTGAGCGAACTGCTCACGTGACGCGCTTGCGAGCAGCAAAATCAATTTTGCTTGCTCGGCAAGCGGCTGAGCGCCGAGCAGGTACGCCCGCCCGCTCACGCAGGCCACGTGCATTGTTGCAACAGGTCCAGCGTGAGCGCGCGCCCGCTCAGCACCACCCTGGACGAGGCCTTAAGAATCCGTCAACAGATTGCTGAATCTGCGTATTAGATTCTACAAATCCGTCCACGGGTTGAATCCAATTAGCGGTTTTGATGAATCCTCGCTGATTAAAACCAACCAAATCCGTTTGCGGATTTTACACCGAGAATCTCGGTGAGATTTGTACTGTAAATCGTACCTGGAAAATATTTGCGCATAATGATCTCATGAAAGTTTCGAACACAGAAGTATTTGTCCGTAGAGTAATAGTGACTTTTTCAAAGCATCGTTGTGAAATAATTGCAGGCTTTAAATCGGTGGGAAGAACTCGCATTAAGTGTGTTTGCTTTTGCATATTGTTGATCACACCTCAGCAAAACATTCCCATGAACTTTAAAAAAAAATGTGAAGTATTTCAAATGTGATTTATTTTGTTATCAGCAATCAAACTTGTCATCATGTTAAACTCACAATGAAAGCTATTTCGGCCCTATTTTGCCATAGCACACCTTCAGGCAAAGGAAGACACCTTATGACTCATTCAAGGAAACCTGAAATATACATATATACACTAGCTGCATAAGCTTCAGCTAGTTATGAGTGAAAGGCTAAAATCGCACCCTGATGTAAATGTAAGGAAACCTGGCACCTAGCTTGTACAGCAAATGAAACTTCCGTGCACATTTAATGTCTATTGATTAACAACCAGGAAGATCATTAGAATTATTTTTGGGGGGTCAAAGGTTGTTGGTTCAACATAGACTGTAATAGACAAAACAAGTGTGGGAATTTATCTGTGGTCTGGTGTGGTTCCACAAGTGATTTTATATATATATATATATATACAGTGTTCGACAAACCTATACATTTGCTCGCCCCGGGCGAGTGGATTTAATCCCCGGGTGAGTAAATATTGGCCCAAGCAGCACACGTTTGGTACTAGGTGGCGAGTAGATTTTTTGTGTGGCGAGTAGATTTTTTGGTGATTTGTCAACCACTGTGTATATATATATATATATATATATATATATATATATATAAGACAGTTTTTGATGAAATTGTTACGTTATCATGTGTGTATTTTGGATTGTACTTCATCCATCCATCAAGTTCAGCCTATGCTAAATTTAGATGACAGATCCTATATAGCTATACATGTTTGCTTGGTGTATGACTTTGGAATGGGAACCAGGTGTATAAAGGGGGGATGTGCTTGGGTGTTTACAAATATTGGTTGGAGACCAGGAAAGGGTCAATATAATATAATTCCCTTGACTGGCTATTTAATTGAACATCTGTCTCCGAATAAAGGCTATAAAACCGTTTATATACCCTGGCTCGCTGATTATTGTGTAATATGAGAGCAAACCATATGTCTTTCCAAGAACATTTACAGGTCACATATTCCAGTCTACTTATATTGATTCCCTAAGCAACAAAAGTATTTCCCCCTCGTGCACTTTAGATCAGAAAGCCTGAACATTAAATTATCCATCTAATGGTCTGATCACTATAGCTTTGTCTTTCCAGGAAACAAATAAATAAATAAAACATGCTCTTTTGATCCATGACGGTTTGCTTATAGGGGGCCCTGTAAAATATCCTTCATTAGAAGGTAAAGTCTCCCATCAGACTTCAAAAGCAGCTGATAGAAGTGAAAAACATTGAACTAACATGGCAATTATTATACAAAACCTCGGTCACGCTGAAATACTCAGCTCGGGCAGTTTGCACTGGTTTGATGGCTTTATTGGCGCCTGTGCTAGGGGTATTATTGATAGGAGGAACTGGGAATTAAAACCAGAGACAGAACATGAAACACAGACAGAGCTCAGTGCTACATTCAAAGACACTAATACATGGTACAGTGCCTAAATATATATATATATAGATATCTTTTGAATAAAATGGTCTTTTAGTTTAACTCTTTGGCCAAAGTGTTGTAAGCCCTTGAGCCCCTCCAAGGCAGACCACGTCTCAAGGGTCCTAACACTAAAATAGATTCTTAATAACCTGTACATTACCAGGAAGAATGATTTATAATAAATCTGTTAAAATTAGTTGCATATTTCTAAGTTTGATTGAAGCACTTATTAACCTGTATAATACCAGGAAAAGCACTCTGTATTAGATTTGTCGCAATCAAACTGGATGCAAGTTCCCAAGTGTGTCGAAGGTGCAAAGGAGTGAGCTTTAACCATTTAAAAGTGGGAGGGGGTGAGCTTCAAACTAGGGAAGGAGGAGCCACCCTCCAAATCAGCTAGGACCAGCTGAACAAGAATTGCAAAACATACAGGACCCCTATAAGCTCATATTGAACCCCCAAAATAACCACAACATATATATATTATATATATTTATATATATATATAAAAACAAAGAATTGTAGCGCCACAGTATTATTATAATAAACTCAAATAGTGACTATAGTGTTAATAAAATAATGTGAATTTAGGTGTAAAAGTGTAAAGTGTAATTCCTTATAAACAACATATAAGTGATTAAATACAGGTGTATCACACAAAACTTCACAACATATACATGAAATATGTAAAAGGTGCAAAAAAGCATAAAGGAAAAAAAGTCCAACCAGTCCTCTTTAAATCAGTCCATAAACGGTGTTGATAATTAATACTGGTATGGGGGGTCTACGGCTGCTCTCAATAAGGATGAACCACATCCAAGATACCTACAAAAGAAACAGAAGAGAGAGCGCAAGCCCCATAGCATAATACTGTATATTTAATAGTAAAAAGGGAAGGGAAGGGAAGGGGGGGGGGGGAAAGAGTAACACTCACAGGAGTAAAATCAATTTAACACATTGCGTGAATAATTCACCACCATCCGGTTCTTTACTGCAAACGTGCAAAGTTCTTCGCTCCCTCAGGGCTGTATGGAGATGATGCAGGAGAACCGTGGTGTAGTTCGCCGAGAGAATTCAGTCCTTGTATACCGGAAAAACGCCTCCTTCGCTTTCAAATGGCTGCTGGATCAATCGTGCGCTCCAAAGCTGTCTCATGCGCAGGGGATCCTATTTGCGCAATTACGTCATTACGACGTTGCGCATGCGCATGAGGCAGCTTTGGAGCGCACGATTGATCCAGCAGCCATTTGAAAGTGAAGGAGGCCTTTTTCCGGTATACAAGTTATACAGTATGCTGCCCCTAACAAGCTCTCTTTTTTTGTTTTGTAGACAACATTGGCAAAGTACTTTGTTGGGGTTATTCCTGAAGCTATGATTGGAGCGCTATCGCACTGTAACTCCCATTGACTTCAATTAAGTAGTTCCCTGATTGGCACTATCATAGTTTAATGAATATCCGTCTATGTATCAGGGAGACTTCTTATACATAATATTATTCATGTCATACACTCTGTCGCGCGCCTACTGTATACGAGGCCTAAGTCATTCTAGAGACCAGACCAGGAAAAGGTGTTTGACTGGTCCTGCTGCTGGCAATGGAAGTGCTCTAAGGGAAGAAATTACAGTCTGTATATGCGTAAAAGAGCAGGTCGGAAATCTTGTCAGAAAGCTGTTATCAATGTACGTCGCTGCACATAGCTTTGTACCGGCATACCCCGGTTTAAGGACACTCACTTTAAGTACACTCGCGAGTAAGGACATATCGCCCAATAGGCAAACAGCAGCTCACGCATGCACCTGTCAGCACTTCCTGAACAGCAATACCGGCTCCCTACCTGTACCAAAGCTGTGCGCAAGCGGGGAGACTATAGAGCTTGTTACATATGCGTTATTTACATCAGTTATGCGCGTATATGATGATTGCAGTACAGTACATGCATCGATAAGTGGGAAAAGGTAGTGCTTCACTTTAAGCACATTTTCGCTTTACATACATGCTCTGGACCCATTGCGTACGTTAATGCGGGGTATGCCTGTAATGTATTTTCTCCTATTAAGATCTAAAAGTTATTTTCGATCCTTTATTGCTTTTCACCTGCTCAGCAATTTTGTGCTATCTGTATATACCGTATAAAGTTATTTTTCACCTGAATGCAGCTTTAGATTTTTTTTTTTTTTTTTCCAACTTTCATTTTTTATTTGTGGATATCAGATATACAGAAACACACCTCCAAAGGCGTACATTACAGATATTCCACTTTTAACAACCGTCAACAATGACAGCATCAGACGAACGACATAAAGGAAGCAGGACAAGACATACTGGACTCACTGGACTGGTGGGGTTGGTACAGAGGGTAGGAGGGGGAGGGAGGGGGGGTGCTCTTGCCGGCTTCTGGAGAAGGGTTCCTGCGATCCGATGCGACAACTTCATGGCACTGCTGACCTTACTGCCTATTGTAACTCCTGGGTGGCACTACCTAGTGTATCCTTACGTCAATGTCCTGTCTGTCCCGTCAGGAGAACGCATTTGTGTATATTAATGCAGAATTGTAGCGGCGTCCACCCCCGGGCTGTTAGATTTTTTATTTTATATGTTGCAAAAGTGTTTTGGGATTTTTTGGCCAAAAGGGCGCTTTTCACAAGTATACGATTACAGAGTTAGGCTGCGGCCCCGCTGCCGCTGAGCTCGCTCGTGCTTGGAGAGCGGTGATGTCACCAGCTCACCAAGCATGAGCGATCGCTGTCCTGCAACATTTTTAGAGCAGGAGTGGGGGGCGTGGCTATTACGGGAGGGGGCGTGTCATTGGCTGTATAAGGGCTGTCTGTGTTTCTGTCTCTCTCTCTCTCTCTCTCTCTCTCTCTCTCTCTCTATATATATATATATATATATATATATATATATATATATATCTCTATATATCTCTCTCTCTGTGTCTATTGTGACAGAGTCACTGACTCAGTAAGCTGGAATGGAGGATGTGTTACTTTCCAGCACTAAACCAGTTAACCTACAGTTGGAGATCTGCATACACCTGCAGCCTAATTAAGCAGGAGGCCTGAGAGACTGCAGGTTTATAAAGCAGGAAGTTGGTTACACAAGGTGAGCTTGTTTTTCCATGTGAGGGTGGAGAGAACTCTCCCGCTAGGAAGCCGTAGCTGCTGCTGCTCTGGTCCCCCAGTCCTGCGAGGAGCTTTGCTGCTGGGACCAGCTGGACCCCAACCCAGGATAAAGATAAACATTGCTGCGAGGCTGGACACAGCCTGCTCCCCGGAACTGTGTTCCTGTTGGCTACTGGAGCTGCAACAGATAAGACTTTATTATTACACTTATTGGTTATACTTTGTGTTGCATATGTTTTGGGCATAACCGGATTAGCTGGCTGTCCTGTTAGTAAGGGCTCAAGAAGTGAGTTAGTTTCCCTAACGGGAATAGGCTTTAATTTCTAGAAAGTAGTTTTTAAAGGGACAGTGCACCCGTACATTATTTTGGTTGTGGCTAATAAACAACTATAGTTGAACGTTTCCCACCGTGTCTAGCGTCTTACTGACCCCGCCGGCGAGCAGTCCTGCCACAGAACAGAAGGTGTCAGAAGAGGGATGTTACGCCTCTGGGGGTCAGTAGATGAAGATGTGTTGAGACACTGAACTCAAGCGAAAAAAAAATAAATGATTTTTTGCTGAAGCATGGAAGTTACAGCTAGCAAGCGCTGAGTGTAAATTTTGCCCCGTCGGGTATGAAAGGATTGCTGTGTAAAGCTAATGCCTTTTTGCTGAAGTGAGTGAATTTGCAGCTAGCAAGTGCTGTGAGCAAAATTTGCCCTGTCTGGTAAAAAAGAAAGTGAAAATGATTTTTGGCAAAGATGTTGCCCTAAGAAGAACCCAGAAGGTTCAAAGATTGTAAAGCTTGTACAACTTACGTGTGTTGTGCAAAGTCTGCCTCGTCGGGTGTGAAAAACAAACAAAAAACGGGGTTTTAAAATGGCCGCCGTCAAGTGTCAGTTTTGCAATGTACATAACCATTCAAAACAGTGTCCCTTCAGGCCATTTGATGATTATGATGACGACGCATATGTGGCCCCGAGAAGAGAGACGTACCCGCAAATGAAAGCTGCAAAAGTGTCCAGTGTGTGTGTGCCCAGTACCACTGATGTCTCTGGAACTAATAAAACAAAGAGAAAGAAGAAAAATAAAAATATTTTTCAAGTCACAGAGGAAGTGACCAAACCACTTGAGCCTGCGATATCAGGACAACAGGCGTCAGCAAGCCACCGAGATGTGCTGCAGACCGGAGTGATGGGCAGAATTGTCACAGGAACGGTGGCAAAGGAAAAGGAGGAGCAAAGGGAAGCTGAATCCTTGATCCAGGGAAAATAGGCCTTAATTTCTGCACTCCAAACTGCCCAGCGTGATTATGATGTCTTGCAGGAACAATTGAACAGGGAGCGAGAAGCTAATGCCGAGGTACAGAGGTGTATACTCCCAGCTATACAAGAGTATGCGGCTTTAAAGAAAACAGAGCATCTCTGGCGGAGTGAGTTGGAGGAGTTGACGACAAGTTTGAATAAGGCCAACACCGCAATTGCTAACATGGAATCAGAGAGAACAAGTCCTGACTGGAGACTATGCTATCAGATGTTCCAGAGAGATGTGCAAAACTTCATCAAAGACTTAGAAGTTTCTCACCAAGAAGCTACACCAAGAAGCTAGCGCGCTCAAAACAGAGCTGGAGCTCTAACGCCAGGAGGGCCACTGTCTAACTACAGAGCTGGGTACTTTGAAGAAAGCCAATGAGATGGTCATAAGGGATATAGAGACTGTGAAAATAGAGACTATAAACCTGAAAGAAGAGGTTTTAAAACCTGACTGGTCAGGTCAGTGATGGAACTGAGAAGCTTCACCAAGCGCAGAAAGTGAAGACGCAATTGGCGCAAGAAAAATTAGAAGTAGAGGCTGCTCTGCAGAATGAAGAGAAAATGCTGGAAAAAGAATGCCTCACCCTGGAGCAGCTGAAGATCACGTTTGAGCGCCACAAGAGCATCGCTGGAGGCGAGCTTAGAAGCCAGGTGACGCTGTGTGAGAGGGAACATGAGAAGGTCCAAAGACTGAAACAAGATCTGGAGAAGCAGAAAGGCAGTGCCATCCCAATGAGTCAGTATACCAAGGAGAAAGAGGCCTGGGAAACAGAAGCAAGCAGCGATCCTAGCAACAAGAACTGCAGAGCTCAAAAAGATGAAGGAGGCGTTGATGCAAACCCAGAGTAAGCACCGGGAAGAGGTGAGAGGCCCTGAGAGGGGACTGGCAGCATCAGATTGAAGAGTTGCAGATGCAGATTGGCTGAGCATGAGATGCAGCGCGCCAAGAGGGAGGAGGTGTCCGTCTGTCAGGTGGCCTGCCTGATGTTGCACCATGAAACCGAGATGGCTGATATCCACAAGCGGCTGGACTAAACGACCAATGAGGGGGCCCGGCTACAGCTGGAGCTAGACAAGGTCCGGGAGGAGCACCAGCAGCTGCAGGTCCAGAATAAAGAAAGAGAGACAGATTAAAGCCTTGCTCTGAGTCTGCTAGGAGATGTAGAATCGCGACTCAATTCTAACGAAGATGAACTAGCAGCCGCACTGAGTGAAAGAAGAAAGGCAGAAGGACTGCTTCAAGACCTGAGGAAGGACCTGGAGTCTGAGTGTGCTGGCCGCAAGATGGCGGAGAAACAAAAGTGTGACCTAGTCAAGGAGCTTGAGCCTCTGAAGACTGAGCGGGACGCTACATTGGACTCTACGGCTGCCCAGCAGGAGGTTTCTCAGATGAAGCTGGAGGAAAAGCTTACAACCCCAAGACAGACATTTGGGTCACTGAAGCAGTCCAAGGAACAGGTGGCGGTAGAGATAAAACAAGGGAGGCACTCCAGGAAGCATGACCGTGATACCATTGCAGAACTACAGTCTACTTTCCACAAGGCACGGAATGCGAAGGCCAAATTGCGATGCACTAGAACAGTAAGAATCCAATCATACTACAGTGCCCAGGGGACACAAAGTGGATTCCTTGCCATGAGGGCAGCCACTGTGAAGAGACAGCCGCGAATGAGACGGAAGTGTGTCCGTAATCATAAGGGGAGAAAGACCGCACAGATGGTCCAGCAAATCTCCCAACAAAGTAAGTTAAAGAGTTAAGACAGAAAGGCCCAAGCCTATGAGTCTGCTGACCGTAAAAGAGAGGTGCCATGGGGTGTACTTCGGGTTAATAGGAATCCCGACCAAGTTGAAGTACTGAAGATAAATGGTGTGGAACCCAACACTGAAGGTACACTGAGGAAGAAAGGTCCAAAAGAGAAGGCCAAACAGTCACTGGTTAGTGTATGCAATGAGCTGACCGAGGTCAAGGCTCTTCTACAGGGTTAAGGAGACAAGGAGATAGTGAGGTACCAGTCCTCAGGCCCAGATGGCCTGGTAATTACCCCAAAAAGAAAATGCCTAAATTGGAAGGCAAGAAAAAAAACAGGGGGGAGGGAAGGGCCGACGTCGGACATTTTCGCCAAAGATGCTGGTGCACGGGAAGGGTGCACGGGCCCCTCCACAGGACAATGTTTCACTGGGGAGAGGGATATGTGACAGAGTCACTGACTCAGTAAGCTGGAATGGAGTATGTGTTACTTTCCAGCACTAAACCA
>NC_134493.1:24248140-24268821 GCF_040206685.1 Ascaphus truei | reverse complement strand
GAGTGCGGGAGAGAGCGAGACAGAGAGAGAGCGAGACAGAGAGAGAGCGAGACAGAGAGAGAGCGAGACAGAGAGAGAGCGAGACAGAGAGAGAGCGAGACAGAGAGAGAGCGAGACAGAGAGAGAGAGAGAGAGAGAGAGACCCAGAGACCCAAAGAGAAAGAGACAGAGACCCAGAGACAGAGACCCAGAGACCGAGACCCAGAGACAGAGACCCAGAGACAGAGACCCAGAGACAGAGACCCAGAGACAGAGACCCAGAGACAGAGACCAAGAGACAGAGAAAGAGACTGGGAGAGTGTGGGAGAGGGGGGGGTGACTGACTGACGGGGGGGTGAACTGACGGGGGGTGACTGGCTGGAGGATTGGGTGGGGGGGGGGTTCTGACTTGGTGGGGATTACTGACTGGGTGGGATTACTGACTGGGTGACTGGGTGGGATTACTGACTGGGTGACTGGGTGGGGTGGATTACTGGGTGGGGGTGCGATTACTGACTGGGTGGGGGGTGGGATTACTGACTGGGTGGGGGGTGAGATTACTGACTGGGTGACTGGGTGGGGGGTGGGATTACTGACTGGGTGACTGGGTGGGGGGTGGGATTACTGACTGGGTGACTGGGTGACTGGGTGACTGGGTGGGGGTGGGATTACTGACTGGGTGACTGGGTGGGATTACTGACTGGGTGACTGGGTGGGATTACTGACTGGGTGACTGGTGGGGGGTTGGGATTACTGACTGGGTGGGATTACTGACTGGGTGACTGGGTGGGGGGTGGGATTACTGACTGTGTGGGGGTGGGATTACTGACTGGGTGGGATTACTGACTGGGTGACTGGGTGGGACTACTGACTGGGTGACTGGGTGGGATTACTGCCTGGGTGGGGGGTGGGATTTCTGACTGGGTGGACTGGGTGGTCTGGGTGGGGGGTGGGATTACTGATTGGGTGGGATTACTGACTGGGTGACTAGGCGGGATTACTGACTGGGTGACTGGGTGAGATTACTGACCGGTTGACTGGGTGGGGGGTGACTGGGTGGGAGTGGGATTACTGCCTGGTTGCCTGGGTGGGGGTGGGATTACTGATTGGGTGGGATTACTGACTGGGTGACTAGGTGACTAGGTGGGATTACTGACTGGGTGACTGGGTGAGATTACTGACCGGTTGACTGACTGGGTGCGGGGTGGGATGACTGACTGGGTGACTGGGTGAGATACTGACTGGGTGACTGGGTGGGGGGTGACTGGATGGGGGTGGGATGACTGACTGGGTGGGGGGTGGGATGACTGACTGGGGGGGTTACCTCTGGTGTCCTGCACACACATGTTCTCTCTCTCCCCCATATATACACACACTTTCTCTCTCCCATACACATACACACACACACACACTCTCAATCTCTCTCTCACATACACATACACACACACTCTCTCTCAATCTCTCTCACACACACACACACACACACACACACACACACACACACACACACACACACACACACACACACACACACACACACACACACACACACACACACACACACACACACACACACTCTCAATCTCTTTCTCACATACACACACACTGTCAGTACCTCACAGTATCTCAGGAGCGCTGGAGGGGAGAGAGGGTGGGGAAGAAACACACGGCTACTATCTCCCGACCCACGCGGTCAGCGGGAGAGCGCCGGAGGGGGGGGGGGGGGTATCGCCAGACCCGCGCATACAACGGGAGAGTGCCGGAGGTGGGGGCGGAATCTCCCGACCCGCGCGCACAACGGGAGAGTGCCCGAGGTGGGGGTGGTATCGCCCGACCCGTGCGCACAACGGGAGAGTGCCGGAGGTGGGGGCGGTATCTCCTGACCCGCGCGCACAGCGGGAGAGTGCCGGAAGTGGGGGGGTATCGCCCGACGCGCGCGCACAGCGGGAGAGTGCTGGAGGTAGGGGGGTATCCGCGCGGACAGCGGGAGAGCGCCGGAGGGGGGGGTGTATCTCCCGACCCGTGCGCACAGCTGGAGAGTGCGGGGGGGGGGGGGTGTATCTCCCGACCAGCGCGGACAGCGGGAGCGCCAGGGACCGGGGGCAGGATGTATCAGTGTATATATAAATATTTTAAAGTGCATTAAATTCCCCCCACCTCAAGCATCTGTTCAAAATCCTCCATGACCGGATCAGTGCAGGTCTTGTAAGTTACAGGAGCTGATACAATTATACAGAAGGCTATATAGAGGAGGAGGCGGAGCAGCAGCAGCAGCAGATACACGCGCACATCCCCTCCCCCCCCCCATCATGACTTACCCGTGCAGAGAAGGAAGGGCAGTTTGAAGTCTTGGCAACTTCATCCCGCGTCACAGCCAATCAGCGAGAGGGATTTTTTTTTTTTTTCCCGAGCAGGTGATTTTTTTTTTTTTTTTCGAGCAGGGGATTTTTTTTTGCAGAGCAGGGGAAAAGTTACTGGCCACGAGCCAATATCCGATCGCAGCTGGCGAGTTGGCGACCGGGTTTGTCGAGCACTGTATATATATATATATATATATATATACACACACACACACACATTTATATATATATATATATACACACACACACACACATATATATATATAAACGCCGAGGTACAGAGGTACAGAGGTGTATACTCCAGCTATACTTGAGTATGAGGCGTTAAAGAAAACAGAGCGTCTCTTACGGAGTGAGTTGGAGGAGCTGAAGAAAAGTTTGGATAAGGCCAACACCGCAATTGCTAACATGGAATCAGAGAGAACAAGTCCTGACTGGAGACTATGCTATCAGATGTCCCAGAGAGATGTGCAAAACTTCATCAAAGACTTAGAAGTTTCTCACCAAGAAGCTAGCGCACTCAAAACAGAGCTGGAGCTCTCACGCCAGGAGGGCCACAGTCTAACTACAGTGCTGGGTACTTTGAAGAAAGCCAATGAGACGGTACTAAGGGATATAGTGACTGTGAAAATGAAGAATATAAACCTGAAAGAAGAGGTTTTAAACCTGACTGGTCAGGTCAGTGATGGGACTGAGAAGCTTCACCAAGCGCAGAAAGTGAAGACGCAATTGGCGCAAGAAAAATTAGAAGTACAGGCTGCTCTGCAGAATGCAGAGAAAATGCTGGAAAAAGAGTGCCTCGCCCTGGAGCAGCTGAAGATCACGTTGATGCAAACCCAGAGTAAGCACCGGGAAGAGGTGAAAGCCCTGAGAGGGAACTGGCAGCATCAGTTTGAAGAGTTGCAGATGCAGATGGCTGAGCACGAGATGCAACGCGCCAAGACGGAGGAGGTGTCCGTCCGTCAGGTGGCCTGCCTGATGTTGCACCATGAAACCGAGATGGCTGATATCCACAAGCAGCTGGACTACACGACCAATGAGGGGGCCCGGCTACAGCTGGAACTAGACAAGGTCCGGGAGGAGCACCAGCAGCTGCAGGTCCAGAATAAAGAAAGAGAGACAGATTAAAGCCTTGCTCTGAGTCTGCTAGGAGATGTAGAATCGAGACTCAATTCTAACGAAGATGAACTAGCAGCCGCACTGAGTGAAAGAAGAAAGGCAGAAGGACTGCTTCAAGGCCTGAGGAAGGACCTGGAGTCTGAGTGTGCTGGCCGCAAGATGGCGGAGAAACAAAAGTGTGACCTAGTCAAGGAGCTTGAGGCTCTGAAGACTGAGCGGGACGCTACGTTGGACTCTACGGCTGCCCAGCAGGAGGTTTCTCAGATGAAGCTGGAGGAAAAGCTTACAACCCCAAGACAGACGTTTGGGTCACTGAAGCAGTCCAAGGAAAAGGTGACGGTAGAGATAAAACAAGGGAGGCACTCCAGGAAGCATGGTCGTGAAACCGTTGCAGAACTACAGTCTACTTTCCACAAGGCACGGAATGCGAAGGCCAAATTGCGATGCACTAGCACAATAAGAATCCAATCAAACTACAGTGCCCAGGGGACACAAAGTGGATTCCTTGCCTTGAGGGCAGCCACTGTGAAGAGACAGCCGCGAATGAGACGGAAGTGTGCCCATGATCATAAGGGGAGAAAGACCGCACAGATAGTCCAGCAAATCTCCCAACAGAGTAAGTTAAAGAGTCAAGACAGAAAGGCTCAAGCCTATGAGTCTGCTGACCGTAAAAGAGAGGTGCCATGGGGTGTACTTCGGGTTAATAGGAATCCCGACCAAGTTGAAGTACTGAAGATAAATGGTGTGGAACCCAACACTGAAGGTACAATGAGGAAGAAAGGTCCAAAAGAGAAGGCCAAACAGTCACTGGCGAGTGTATGCAATGAGCTGACCGAGGTCAAGGCTCTTCTACAGGGTAAAGGAGGCCCTGAACACAAGGAGATAGTGAGGCCAGTTGGTAATTACCCCAAAAAGAAAATGCCTAAATTGGAAGGCAAGAAAAAAAAAGGGGGAGGGAAGGGCCGACGCTGGTGCACGGGAATGGTGCACGGGCCCCTCCACAGGACAATGTTTCGCTGGGGAGAGGGATATGTGACAGAGTACTGACTCAGTAAGCTGGAATGGAGGATGTGTTACTTTCCAGCACTAAACCAGTTAACCTACAGTTGGAGATCTGCATACACCTGCAGCCTAATTAAGCAGGAGGCCTGAGAGACTGCAGGTTTAAAAAGCAGGAAGTTGCTCACACAAGGTGAGCTTGTTTTTCCACGTGAGGGTGGAGAGAACTCTCCTGGCTAGGAAGCCGTAGCTGCTGCTGCTCTGGTCCCCCAGTCCTGCGAGGAGCTTTGCTGCTGGGACGAGCTGGGACCCCAACCCAGGATAAAGATAGGATACAGGTGGTTGGAAGGGAGCCACAGTCGCAGGAACATCCAAAAAATAAAAGGAAATATAATAGTGCAATATGTTGTGATAAAGCGAATTTTGAGATGTCTTGGCTCTATAGAGTGTCTACTTACAATAAGTAGGTGTATAAAAAGCGTATTGCAAAGTAAGGTGGTGTGTAGCAAGCTGCAGAGACAGGATCCTCGCGAGTTTGAGGTGAAGGAGATCTCACTCAGGTACACATGCCACAGGAAAAGATACAGAAAAGACCATAGTACAGATCGGACAAAATCAGTTTGTATTAAAAGCAGGGTAAAAGTTGTACTTACAATAAGTACATAAACAATGTACACGTAGCGTTTACTTTAGAGGTGAAACCGGCGTCTATGTGGGTAGCCTCTAGCTGCTGCAACTCCCAGTCCTCCTCGTCGGATCGCGATGACTGGCGTCTGACGTCACTACCGGCGCAAGGGTGACGGCTTCCGATCCGGAACACAGAGGTTGGCAGACAGCAGGGGGACCGCAGACTAGGCACCTTCTCCTTCTGGGCAGCTGTGCAGGCTGCAGGAATAGGCTCAACGCGTTTCGCTGTGTTACACCACAGCTTCCTCAGGAGCAAGTGAATACCCCTAGTGGGTGTGCAGTTTATATACCAGAGACAATTACTCAATAAAAGCTTGATTTTACATAGGTCCTCCTCTTAAAGGTACATGACTCTATGGTCCAAAAACGACGCAATTACACTAAAACTTTAATATTACATACAACGCTACGTGTACATTGTTTATGTACTTATTGTAAGTACAACTTTTACCCTGCTTTTAATACAAACTGATTTTGTCCGATCTGTACTATGGTCTTTTCTGTATCTTTTCCTGTGGCATGTGTACCTGAGTGAGATCTCCTTCACCTCAAACTCGCGAGGATCCTGTCTCTGCAGCCTGCTACACACCACCTTACTTTGCAATACGCTTTTTATACACCTACTTATTGTAAGTAGACACTCTATAGAGCCAAGACATCTCAAAATTCGCTTTATCACAACATATTGCACTATTATATTTCCTTTTATTTTTTGGATGTTCCTGCGACTGTGGCTCCCTTCCAACCACCTGTATCCATTCCATTTGAGGGGGATCTGTACATATCCCCCACAGGAAGGTTGAGACATCGTTTAAGTTACTTATATATTTTTTCCTGTGTGAATCTATCATTATACCACTGCACTTTTATTTAGCGCCTATCTAAATCATTCTGGTTTCATCACTGGTTTTCTGTACTTGATTTGGTGGCTGCTTTTTTAAGTGACTTTATTACACGTTAAATATGGAGGTTATTTCACCAAATATTTTTGCAAAGAGACAATCAAGAAAATTACATTTTAGCTTTAATGACACAAAAACATCACATACACCTGTTATCAATGATTTGTTAGAAGAAGAATTTTTGAAATTAGAAAGGCTATTAATCAAGGACACTAGAAAATGGCTGGATCTAAGCTTCCTAAATAAGTATATGGAATGTAATAGAATACCCAGAGGCCTAAGATTTTCCAAAAATCCCTCATCCAATCTTGATGATGAGGATTTTGTGAAAAACTGGCACGAGACCATTGACAAATGCTCTTTTAATCTAATGGTATCCTTGATTAACCAACACAAAAAGCATATAAATATTATTGATGAAGAAGTAGTAATAATAGAAAACAAACTAGCTCATTTGGAGGATACTGCAGAGTTCAAAATTAAAGATAGAAATCTGAAAAGAAAAATTGATAAATTAGAAAATGATTTGTATACCACAAAAATGAACAAATTCCTAAGAGATGAGGGAGACTATTTAAGAGGAGAACAGAGAGATTGGAAGAAAAAGAAAACTAGATATCAACCAGAAAGGTCACAATCAGATAGATATGGTGACAAAACTTTTAAAGAATCGGACAAATCTTTTAAAGATACCTATTTTAAACCAGACTACAAATCGAATAATTCATGGGGAGATAATAAAGATCTCAAATCCACCCACCAAAATTCTAGAACAGACTATCCTACCTATGATAAACACCCTAAAAACAACACTATATTTAGAGGTAGGGATCACCATAAAGAAGGAGAGAGTCATAAGGGAGAGGATACAGAAAGAAGTGATAGATATAGACTAGAAGCAGAGAAACAGAGGAGGGAACAACACAAAGAGAGAGAACAACATAGAGAGAGAGAGCAACATAAAGAAAGAGAGTTGCAGAAAGAGAGAGAGCGAAAGAGGGAAAGAGAACAAAGAGATAGAGAGCTCAGAGAGAGAGAACTTCAAAGAGATAGAGAAGCTCAACGAGAGAGGGATTATAGAACTAGCAAATATCTACGTGAGAAAGAGATTAAAGAGAAGGAGACGAAAGAGAGAGAACATCAAAGAGAACGTGAATTAAAAAGAGAGAGGGAACTCAGAAAGGATAGAGAAGAGAGAAGAAGAGAAAGGGATAGGCATGAATGTACAAAACATGCCAAAACCAGCAGATCCCGCTCACCTATAGGAGCTACAGGGCCAAGTAACTTTTTAGAGATAGAAGATACACTAACACTATGGGAATCAAAAAACCCCTACACTCCCCTCTCAGACCAAGGAGAGGGGTTCACACTCCCGAAAGGAGAAACAGGCAGAGAGGGAAGCGGGGGAGAAGAAAGAAAAAAGAGAGAACAAAAGTGAATAATAAAAATAAGAATACAAGTGTATTCAACCTAAGTTCCACCATTTTGTCTACCCCACAAGTAAACCTCATTTCAAAGGGACTGTCTTTTGCCCCTACTGTTGGACCCAACAGCTTTGAATTATTCCTAGATGCTAATAAGTATCTGAGAAAACTCACGGTCAAACGCTTTTTTCTAAGCAAAAATGCTGAATCAAGAATGACAAACCTGAACCCCCCTATCTTAAAAGAGGCAGATAGTTTTAAACATACCAATTTAAAGAAAAAATCTACATTTTACCCCACTTACCTTAAAGGTAATCATTTGGACGTATTTTACAATCTAATAACAAAAGATTTTGAAGAACTAACCAAAAACAAAAAGATAAATGGTAAAAACAATCTGACAAAGGTTGAAAAAACAGCTCTAGAGGAAATCACTAAAAACACCAATTTGGTAATTAAACAAGCAGATAAGGGAGGAGGAATAGTTATCTTGAACAGAGAGGATTATCTTAAAGAAGCCAACCGTTTATTGGGTGATGTAAATACTTATGAGATCTTACACAAAAATCCCAGCAAAATATTCTTTAAGGAACTTAAATCCCTCTTAGATAGAGGTAAAGATCAGGGTATCCTTACAGACCATGAGTATAACTTTCTTCTGAACGAGACCCCGCAACTACCTATCTTTTATATATTACCAAAGATACATAAATGTCTGGTAAATCCTCCGGGAAGACCGATAATTTCCGGTATTAACTCCCTTACATCGAACCTCTCAGCATATATAGATACTTTCCTGCAAAGCTATGTAAAAACATTGAAATCTTACCTCAAAGATACGACGGAAATATTGCTTCTATTAGATAATTTAGAATGGAAGGAAGATTTCATTATGGCTACCATAGACGTTACCGCACTATATACCTCCATTAGACACAATCTGGGGTGTGAAGCTGTCAAATATTTTTTAAGCCAAGACCCAGAATTAAAAGAGATACAAACACAGTTTATTATTGACGCCATTTTATTCATATTGGAGAAGAACTTTTTTCTTTTTGAGGATGTGTTCTACATTCAGAAGTGTGGCACCGCCATGGGAACGAGGTTTGCCCCCAGCTACGCCAATCTCTTTATGGGATACTGGGAGGAAAATAACATCTGGCCCGGTGGTGTGCTGGGGGCCGGCATTGTCCTATGGCGGCGCTACATTGATGACATCATCCTCATTTGGCAGGGCGAGCAAAGATAGTTAGATGCTTTTCTGGCTAATTTAAACATCAATACCTCTAATCTCATTTTTACTTTTGAAACAAATAAAACATCTTTAAACTTTTTGGACCTTAACATATATATAGAGGAAGGTATCCTAAAGACCAAATCGTTCTTCAAAACGGTTGATAGTAATAACTATATTCTCCGTTCAAGCTGTCACCATCACCAATGGATGGACAATGTTCCTTATAATCAATATAGGCGTATGCGTAGGAACTGTACCGATGAAATTACCTTTGAAGAACAATGTAAAATCTTAGAGTCACGCTTCCTAGAGAAAAGATATAATGGAGCAATGTTGGATACCGCCCTGACCAAGGCAAAAAGCCTAGATAGGAAGGAGCTGATTAGGCCTAAGAATACACCTGCTATTGAAAATAATTCTTTTGATACTGCTTTTCTAACTTCCTTTAATATAGAATCAAAGAACATCTGTAAAATAATACGCAAGCACTGGCATATTTTGCAAAATGACGAAATACTAAAAGATATTATTCCGGAGCACCCAAAAATAATATTTAAAAAAGCGCAAAATCTTAAAAACATCATTGCACCAAGCGCCATAAGGAAAACTGATGGCCCTAAAAAAACAGGTTGGCTTCAAAAACTTGAGGGCTTTTTTGGATGCTCAATATGCAAAGCATGCGAATATAAACAGACAGACAAAAGAGAATTTATGGGGAATAATCGGAAGGAAACCTTTAAGATTAAACAGTACATGAACTGCCACACGGAATATGTAATTTATCTATTGGAATGTCCATGTGGACTCCAATACGTGGGCAAAACAAAACGAGCAATAAAAACACGTATTTTAGAGCATTTGAGCAACATTCGTAGAGGAGTTTTAACCCACAGTGTTTCCAAACATTTTGCACTGTTTCATAATTCGAGCACTAAAGGTTTAAAATTTACGGGTATAGAAAATGTGTTACAGCATTGGAGAGGTCGCAGCAGAGATATTGACTTAAGTAAACGTGAAATGTTTTGGATTCACAAATTAAACACCTTAATACCACACGGTCTGAATGCAGACTTTGAAATAATACCATTCTTAATCAACTAACATCTGTCCAATAGTCCTAATATCTCTGCTGTACCCACTTGTATACCCTACCTACTCCTTCCTTTATCCCCATTACCACAGATCTCTCTCCTGTTCCCTTCCCTCCCCCCCCCCCCCTTGATCTCAAGCCTTTGAGATCTTATGAACATAAGAATACGCTACTATCTATGTCACTGATCATATTTTATTTCTCTCCCCCTTTTTATCTCTCCGCCACCATGCTGAGCTATATAGTCTGCATAGTTTTATTGATGTATAGGGCATTTTTTATAAACATTATAAACATTTTTTATAAACATTATAAACATTTTAATATCTATTAGCATCTTTTATGCACCTTATATTTTTTTGTGATATGTAATATTAAAGTTTTAGTGTAATTGCGTCGTTTTTGGACCATAGAGTCATGTACCTTTAAGAGGAGGACCTATGTAAAATCAAGCTTTTATTGAGTAATTGTCTCTGGTATATAAACTGCACACCCACTAAGGGTATTCACTTGCTCCTGAGGAAGCTGTGGTGTAACACAGCGAAACGCGTTGAGCCTATTCCTGCAGCCTGCACAGCTGCCCAGAAGGAGAAGGTGCCTAGTCTGCGGTCCCCCTGCTGTCTGCCAACCTCTGTGTTCCGGATCGGAAGCCGTCACCCTTGCGCCGGTAGTGACGTCAGACGCCAGTCATCGCGATCCGACGAGGAGGACTGGGAGTTGCAGCAGCTAGAGGCTACCCACATAGACGCCGGTTTCACCTCTAAAGTAAACGCTACGTGTACATTGTTTATGTACTTATTGTAAGTACAACTTTTACCCTGCTTTTAATACAAACTGATTTTGTCCGATCTGTACTATGGTCTTTTCTGTATCTTTTCCTGTGGCATGTGTACCTGAGTGAGATCTCCTTCACCTCAAACTCGCGAGGATCCTGTCTCTGCAGCCTGCTACACACCACCTTACTTTGCAATACGCTTTTTATACACCTACTTATTGTAAGTAGACACTCTATAGAGCCAAGACATCTCAAAATTCGCTTTATCACAACATATTGCACTATTATATTTCCTTTTATTTTTTGGATGTTCCTGCGACTGTGGCTCCCTTCCAACCACCTGTATCCATTCCATTTGAGGGGGATCTGTACATATCCCCCACAGGAAGGTTGAGACATCGTTTAAGTTACTTATATATTTTTTCCTGTGTGAATATATCATTATACCACTGCACTTTTATTTAGCGCCTATCTAAATCATTCTGGTTTCACCAGGATAAAGATAAACATTGCTGCGAGGCTGGACACAGCCTGCTCCCCAGAACCGTGTTCCTGTTGGCTACTGGAGCTGCAACAGATAAGACTTTATTATTACACTTATTCGTTATACTTTGTGTTGCATATGTTTTGGGCATAACCAGATTAGCTGGCTGTCCTGTTAGGGAAACTAACTCACTTCTTGAGCCCTTACTAACGGGAATAGGCTTTAATTTCAAGGAAGTACTTTTTTTAAAGGGACAGTGCACCCATAATTTATTTTGCTGTGGCTAATAAACCACTATAGTTTAACGTTTCCCAACGTGTCTAGTGTCTTACTGACCCCGCCGTGAGGCCGTCCTGCCACAATACACATACACACACATATATATATATATATATATATATATATATATATATATATATATATATATATATATACACATACATACATATACATATACACAAAATAAAATAAAAAGGAAGCACAAACCGCCATAGTGAAGCACATAACAAAATAATTTATGGCCAATAAAAATAACAGATGTGCCCTTACAGAGGGAATATAATAAAATAGTTTATCATAACCCATGGATGGCATCCTCCTCGCCTTGTTTGAATTCGTGTGCATCTTACACCCGTGTAGCCTCGGTGTCTGCAGATAACCCGGAAGCTGTTGTCACTGAAGTGATTCTTTCTTAGCAGGACTGGAGATTCTTATCCAGCTTCTCGTGATCAGAACACACGCAGCCCAGCACCACTCCTCTGCTTTTTCGTGACGGTATCCACTTAGTCAGAGAATCTCCAGTTCTGCCAAGAAAGAATCTCTCTGCGTTAAGCCGTCATTT
The DNA here is from genome assembly GCF_040206685.1 of Ascaphus truei. Classification (NCBI taxonomy): domain Eukaryota; kingdom Metazoa; phylum Chordata; class Amphibia; order Anura; family Ascaphidae; genus Ascaphus; species Ascaphus truei. The sequence continues at coordinate 24,256,924 of NC_134493.1, read as the reverse complement.
CCGCTTCCGAGACAACAGCTGCCGGGTGGTCTGCAGATGCTGCGGCTATACGGGTGTAAGACGCGAGCAACTTAAGCAGTCTTGAAGAAGGTGGAGACGGACGCCATCCACGGTTTACGAAAAGCTCTTTTATTATATTCCCTCTGTAAAGGCATATTTATTATTTTTATTGACCATAAACTATTTGTTACATACATCACAATGGTGGTTTGCTCTTCCTTTTTGTTTTGTAGATAACATCCAAAGCTGTGGCGATTCTTTCTGAAGCTGTATCTTTCTTGATGTTATACACCCTATTGTTTTTATACAGCTGAACCCTGTTATAATGCAGTGCTTGGGGTCCACATAATGCAACCGCGTTATAACCGGGGATCGTGGGGAAAAATGGCCGCCGCGATCAGGGGACCCGGTGGCACCCCCACGCAGGACTCACCAAGAGCAGGGTGCTGGGGATGTACTATTATATATAAACGATACGCACAGTCTCTAGGCACAGTAATATAATGTTTATCTCATATCTGTTTCTGTTGGGGGGCTTAGCCTCACAAGAGTTCAGAGAATCCCTCTGTAGTTCCCATATCCTGGACATCCTTGCTTCAGTGCAGTCTCACGTCCTTCATTCTTCTTCCTGGGATAACAACACAGGCAGTCCCAGCAGGCTAAGCGACCACCGTCCAGCGAACCTAGGGTACTGTGCCATCCTCTTCCTAGCTGGGGAGAGCGCTCTCTCTCTCCCCTTCTCTGGGGAAAAGCAGTCTCTCTCTGTGTGCAGGCCACTTCCTGACTTTTAAAACTCTTGTTCCTTAAGGAGTTCTGCTGATTGGCTCAAGCTGCAGTAAGCTCCTACAAAGGAGTTTAACCTCCTGCACGCTGGAATCTATGCACTACCAGCTTTGTAGTACCCAGACACAATGATTAAATCACTTGAGAAAGCGCGTATCCGTCGCGCGAAACAGCTGTTGGGTGTGACGTCATCACGCTGACGTCCAGGAGGAAATAGTTTGAATCAAGTGTCTCGTGAAGGGGTTGTATGGCGACTTTATTTTGATACCAAAAAATTATTATTAAACCGCTCATCCTTGTATGAGATGCTTTTAATGAAAGTATGTGTGTAGTAATAATAAGGTGCATGAGGATAAATTGGAAGCACACAAAAATTATCCAAGGGGATAAAAAAGATTCCTCTTATTACACTCTATATTATATTATTTTTACAGGTATAGGACAAAATTGTCCTAGCAAAACAAGTGTGTGATTATTGCCTTTGAGGCTATTGAACTGAATATACCGATTCAATAGCGTCTTAGGCAATAATAGCACACTTGTTTTGCTAGGACAATTTTGTCCTATACCTGTAAAAATAATATAATATAGAGTGCAATAAGAGGAATCTTTTTTTATCCCCTTGGATAATTTTTGTGTGACTTCATTTTGATACAATACTTACACTAGTATCTCCAATAGTCACTACCACATACATAGCCCTAGAATTACTATCTTTCTATTGGTACTTGGTACTGTGATATTGTGATTTCAGGCTACACATGATGGTATATGCGTTACACACAATTTGTGGAGGAGCATATTTACACACACTTTGCATTTTCAATCTATGCTGTGGGACATTGAGGTCCTTTGATTGACAGCATATGAGTAAGTGTTGGTCCTGCTCCAGTATCTATGTTATATACTGTTGGATTTGTGGGATACTGGTACCCACTTCATTACCTGTTATGGTAACAGGCTGTTATTTTGTATGCTTGATTCTGGGATTGATATATACACCTATACCTACCCCTCATATAGGGGTACATGGTGGTCCATAACTTATTAGCACCCATTTAACTATTACTGTGGGACAAGGGAATTATTCCTAATATTTTTATTCGTGTATACAAGAGAAAAGGAACCTATTAAATAAGCACTCTATCACAACTGAATGTATAGTTATATTGTTAAAATACTTTATTGATGAACAATGAATAAAAAAAGGGGGGTTAAAATAAAATTATATAATCAAACAGCACGTGACTGTGTCATTTGTAACCTAACTATGGGTAGGTAGGTTGTTTGTACATAGGGAAATCACTGATTGATATTCAGGATCTGGTGCTATAATTATAGCTGCCTATATATATATATATAACTATACATTCAGTTGTGATAGAGTGCTTATTTAATAGGTTCCTTTTCTCTTGTATACATTCATGTCCCTACCTAGTTATCACCTCACCGTGGTTACTACTTAAGTTGTGCGGGTGTCCCTTTACGTGTAGCTAATATTTTAATTCGTATTGTATGTGTTTATGTGTCGTGGTCTGAATATTTAATAAAATGTTATTATTTTGGCCAGCTTTGGCTTTTAGTGGTATCCGTCCTCCTACAGAGTTGGGAGCGGCTACTTTAGGTCTTGTGTATCCAATTGCCAGCGTACTATACAAGTATTTAACTGCTATGTGATTATTCCTCTGGACTGACTGCAATAAATAGGGTTCTGTTTGGGTGATTCTGATTTCACCCTGTCTGTTTATATATGTGCCTTTGGCTTTCCCTATATGCACCGTCCACATTATACAACCTTTATTTATACCTATTGAGGTGAGCGGTGTTAGGTCTTTTTTGCTGTATATATGTGTGTATGGGAAGAGAGTGTGAAAAAAAAAATATATATAAATATATATATATGTAACCCTTTTTGTGAACCGGCCGACCCACCCAATCTCACATTGGCCCCTCGTGGTCTAACCGGTCCCTTTCCCTGCAACACACCTGCTCTAAGGGATTACTGGTAACTGCATAACACCTGTGGCTCCAGGAGATCTGAGCCTCCGCTAGCTGGGAGCCTGGGGAAACCCTTACCATTACCTGGTGCAGCGCCTCCACTTACCCAGGATCCCCCGTTAGGAAAGATAGCCCTGGGTAAGAAATACAATAACACACGTAGATGATAAACCAAACTAACACTTTACTTAACACACACACATAACCTCATTACATAACATAACATAACATGACATCACCTGATGCTCTACCCGCATCACCTCAGCCCAATGTCTGGTGTTCCCCACCCAGTGTCCTGTGATCCCCCACACCCAATGTCCCGTACTCCTACGAAAGGTCGTGGGTGACTGCGCAGTCACTAAATTAAGCTAGGGCCCAGTTGGTGCACTTATATTTCAGAGGTACCTTCCGAGCACTCCGATGCTCGGGACCGCAACTCTCTTCTCAAAGGGTCAGACGTCCGTCTGATCCTTTCCAGGTACTCTGCCGGTGGACCCCAACGAGGGTCCCACCGCTTCCCGGGAACTCCAACCGGATCACGGCAACACCAACCGCATGGGAACAGCAACCGCAGCTATTCGCTTTCTATCACAACTACTTCTAGAGTGACAGCAACCCTAACCTAGGGCCTGTCCCTGAGGAACCGCAACCTGGGGTGGCTTGGGGAAAACTCCTAGGGCCTGTGGACAATAACCTGCCCCCCTTCCCCTAGCTACCCAGTCCTATCTGTATCTGGCTAATCCTAACAGCCTAACTCACCTACAGCCGACACACAGCTCACACTGTCAGCCTGCAGGGATTCACACACGCTTCACACACACTGCACGCACTGCGCCCAGCACATGCAGCAACAACACACACAGACAGCTGCAATCACACACAGCCACCTGGATCCCGCAGCAAATCCACTGCACTCACGCTGTGCCTATTTGCCAGTGCGCACAGCCCTATCCGCTGTGGCACTGCCAAACTGCACCTTCCACACCTAAGGGTCACCTCCCTAGCTATGGCCGTCCCTCTTCAGTTACCCCCTGCCCTTACCGGGAATTGGGGCCTGCCTGGGGATCTAGGGAGAACCCTTACCTCGGTACAGGAGCCACGCACTCCCTGCACATTTCCTACTCCTTCCTTCTCCTCTGCCCTAGCGACGGCCCGATCGCGTCCCCGGCAACCGGCCTGCGCCGCAACAACTCGCGCTGCTCCCTGCTCTGGCCCCCACCCTCGCGAAGTGCCGGCTGGTCCGTCGCAGCCTCCGGCGGCACCTGCTACCACACGGCCTTCACGGAGGGGGGCCAGAAAGTGAAAATTCACCTCGGGGCTACATATATCTCAAAAAGGGTGAGAACACACCTTAATCCACAAAAACATAGATAACATTGGCAAGTGCATACATCATAAAAATAATTGACAGATAGACAGATGCTCCACCAGAATCCGAAGATTGATAAAGAAAACACAACACAGAAGGTAAGTGACAAATTAAAATTATTATTTTTTTAAACAATATATTTAATACATATCTAAAGGTTCCACCCTTTTGATATGTATTAAATACATAATTTTCAACTTATTGGTAGTTGTTATTCTCCAAGGTCCCAACTCATGACCAGATCCACAAAGCACCGTTCATTTAGCGCGATGTTCCCCATTAACCCATATCTTCAAATGCCAATAATTCAATTACATATTCACTAAAGTCCGTTAAGGTTAATGCAGGGAAATTATATTAGTTAAGTCATACCTACAAATTGTGTTACTCACAAACCAGACCAAAGGGTTTTGGTGGTGGAGGTGGACAACTTTCACCCCCACTTTCCCCACCACTGCCTGGGTCTGGATGGGAGTACGACATACAGTTAGGTCCGGAAATAATTGGACACTGACACAATTAATTTTGGCCCTGTACGCCACCACAATGGATTTGAAATGAAACAACCGAGGTGCAATAGAAGTGCAGATTTTCAGCTTTAATTCAAGGGGTTGAACAAAAATATCGTATGAAACGTTTAGGAATTGCAACCATTTTCATACACAGTCCCCTTATTTCAGGGGCTCAAATGTAATTGGACAAACTAACACAATCATAAATAAAATGTTCATTTTTAATACGTTGTCTAGAATCCTTTGCAGGCAATGACTGCTTGAATTCTGGAATGCATGGACATCGCCAAACGCTGAGTTTCCTCCTTTGTGATGCTTTGCCAGGCCTTTACTGCAGCTGTCTTCAGTTGTTGTTTGTTCGTGGTCTTTCTGCCTTAAGTTTGGTCTTCAGCAAGTGAAATGCATGCTCGATCGGGTTGAGATCAGGTGATTGACTCGGCCATTGCAGAATATTCCACTTCTTTGCCTTAAAAAACTCCTGGGTTGCTTTCGCAGTATGTTTGGGTCATTGTCCATCTGTAAAGTGAAGCGCCGTCCAATCATCTTCACTGAATTTGGCTGAATCTGAGCAGACAATATATCCCTATGCACTTCAGAATCCATCCGGCTACTTCTGTCTTCTGTCACATCATCAATAAACACTAGTGACCCAGTGCCATTGTAAGCCATGCATGCCCATGTCATCACACTGCCACCACCGAGTTTTGCAGATGATGTGGTATGCTTTGGATCATGAGCCGTTCCAAGCCTTCTCCATACTTTTTTCTTCCCATCATTCTGGTACAGGTTGATCTTTGTTTCATCTGGCTACTCCTAATGTTCCTGCTAGCTCTCTCATGCATTTTCTTTTTTTTGCAGCCTAAGGATGCCCTGTTTCACTTGCATTGAGAGCTCCTTTGACCGCATTTTGTGGGTTCACAGCAACAGCTTCCAAATGTGAATGCCACACCTGGAATCAACTCCAGACCTTTTGCCTGCTTAATTAATGATGAAATAACGAAGAAATAGCACACACCTGTCCATGAAACAGCTTTTGAATCAATTGTCCAATTACTATTGGTCCCTTGAAAAAGAGGGGGCTTCATATTAAAGAGATGTAATTCCTAAACCCTTCCTTCAATTTGGATGTGAATACCCTCAAATTAAAGCTGATAGACTGCACTTTAAGCCCATATTCATTATTTAACTGTAACTTGAATTTATTTTGGTACACAGCCGAAATAACAAAACTTGTATCAGTGTCCAATTATTTCCGGACCTAACTGTACTTATGTTATTGGAAGCATCGCACCGAAGTGCTATAATAATGTGATATGAAGCCTATGCTAATGAGATATACAATGGTTGTTGTTTTTGCATACAATTAGCTTTGAGGATACGCTATAACCTCATGTAAAATAACATTTGTTCACGTTTTAGGCAATGTCATATTATGAGCAATGATTTAATGGAGCTGTGTGGATCTGGGCGTCAATGGGGACTTCAACGGGAAATTGTGGCTGAAGACAGACCGATCAACCATTTAGGCAGGTATAGAATAAGCCCCTCAGGGTTTTGGCCCAAATAAATACATTTAATTCAAATGTATTTATTTAAAAAAAAAAAATTACCAGGAAGTAATACTCTCAATATATTACTTCCTGGTAAAACATTTTATAAATAAATAAATACATTTCGAATAAAATATATTTTCAAGTATGTCCTGGGCACAGAGTTATGATGACAAGTAATACATGGTTACATTAAGTGAACAGTGTTATACATTATATACAAGACATTGCATGCACAGTTAAAGATAATATACTGTATATTATAGGTGTACTATATGTGACAGTTACAGACCAGATAAACATTTCAGAGAAACTCCGTTAAAGTCTACGAGACTGTTGTTGATGCTCAAATCGGTGATACTTTAAAATCAGGGAGAGTTAACACATCTGGCATTGTAATCTGTAGTACCCCCAGTTACATGTACACAGTTTAGAGGTCACTTTCATTACTGTATTTCCTGTTACGGGGAAACATTTGAAAAGATTCAAAACACTACTGTTCTTAAACTCCTTAGTCAGTGTACAGCATATAAAAAGGGATTGAGGAATGTTTTTTGATTTATGACTGACCTACATTGTCTTACAGGCTATTAAGAAAAATGTCAGAAATTTATTTTTTCGGCAAACAAGTATTTCCGACATGTCATGGGTTGTCTGCTGTTCCTCCTGTATAGTCACTACTCTGCCAGCCTTTTTAAGCAGCAGAACGTTTGTTTAAAAATCAAAATAGGTTTAAATCTGGGGGTCTCCAGGGACCCCCTGCTTGCTGTGATACCTCCGTAGGGGATGCCGGTAGCAGCCCCACAGGTTTAAATGTCCTCGTCACGCAGGCCAATAGGAAGCCACAAGGGATGACATCACAGCTTCCTATTGGCCCACGTGACGCTTGAGCTTTAAATCAGCCATTTTTAATAGCTCCACGGAGGTAAAAATCTCGGGAAGGAGGTAGTCTCCGGAGCTGAAATTAACGCGGTTTAGTTCCGGAGACCCCATGCTTCAATCAATTAATGCAGGATTGCTGCTTTAAACTCAGCAGTAAGCAAAGCAGGCAATGCATTTCAAACCACTATGAGACCACTGACCATCAGAGGTGTTAAATAATAACCCCTTTGCTGCCAGGAGACTTGCAATGTAAATTATTTGCACACCTCCCCTGTAAGAAAAGGCGTTAAAAAGCTCAGGCCCATCCACTTGGTCTAAAATACACACTTTGCCTCGGCATTTCCCATTTTTATCACCTATTTTATTGCCAGTAGTTTTATGTTTCAGAGAAATATTGGCCTGGTGTTATCATAATGGGCACCAATGGGAATTCTCCAAGAACAGCTCTCAAACTTAGCTTTAATCACCGCAGCATTCATACAGCTGTAGCAAGACTTACTGTCATTGGCGCTCGGGCAAGGACGCAAAACTCGGGCGCCCCGGGGACAGTGTCTGCACATGGCAGTGGCACAGAAGACAGTAAGTTTAGCTACATCTGCATGGGGTAATATATATTCTTACAAGGAATTTATTAAATGTATTTTATTTATATATTTTATTTTAAAGCGGGTTGGGGGCGGGTCTAGGGTTGGGGGTGGGACTAGGGGCGGGGTTGTGGGCGGGACTAGGTGGCGAGTAGATTTTTTGGTTGGGCAAGTAGATTTTTGGGTGATTTCTCGAACACTGTGTATATATATACACCTAGTCCCGCCCACAACCCCGCCCCTAGTCCCACCCCCAACCCTAGTCCCGCCCCCAACCCGCTTTAAAATAAAATATATAAATAAAATACATTTAATAAATTCCTTGTAAGAACAAAATCTTTTTTGACATAAATATATACACAGTGTTCGAGAAATCACCCAAAAATCTACTTGCCCAACCAAAAAATCTACTCGCCACCTAGTCCCACCCACAACCCCGCCCCTAGTCCCACCCCCAACCCTAGTCCCGCCCCCAACCCGCTTTAAAATAAAATATATAAATAAAATACATTTAATAAATTCCTTGTAAGAACAAAATCTTTTTTGACATAAATGTATTTATTGTATTACATTATACTACAATTAGTCCTTGTTACGTGTGTGTGTGTAAATGTCGATCTAGAAATAAAAGCCAGGTGTTAATGACTAGTTTCCTGAACCCCTCAACCAGTGTCTGGACGTCCCCGCTTCACAATATCTAAAGCAGCAATCCCACCTGGGATCTTACCTGATCCGCAGTCCCTCAATGTCCAGGTACCCTCATTCCCGCAATGTTATACATTGGAGGGGAGGTGTTCCCTACCTGTCTTCTGGGTTAAGGGGGGTTCCGATGTCTTCCGTGTGAAGCTTGAGTCAGATCTTGAAGAAAGCAGTATAGGTAATTTCGGTGTAGTATAGGGCAGTTAAGATATATAGGGTAAATAAGACATCCAGAAACAGAGTGTGAGACAGACACAGAGAGAGGGTGAGAGAGAGGGGGTGATAGAGAGAGAGGGTTAGAGAGAGAGGGTGAGAGAGAGAGGGTGAGAGAGAGAGGGTGAGAGAGAGGGTGAGAGAGAGAGAGGGTGAGAGAGAGGGAGAGAGAGAGAGAGAGAGAGAGAGAGAGA
>NC_134493.1:24208645-24247940 GCF_040206685.1 Ascaphus truei | reverse complement strand
TCTCTCTCTCTCTCTCCCCCACACTCTCTCTCTCTCTCTCTCCCCCACACTCTCTCTCTCTGTCACTCCCACACTCTCTCTCTCTGTCACTCACACTCTGGATCTCTTATTTACCCTATATATCTTAACTGCCCTATACTACACCGAAATCTTAACTACCCTATACTGCTTTCTTCCAGATCTGGCTCAAGCTTCACACGGAAGATATCGGAACCCCCCCCTAACCCAGAAGACAGGTAATGAACACCTCCCCAATGTATAACATTGCGGGAATGAGCGTACCTGGACATTGAGGGACTGCGGATCAGGTAAGATCCCAGGTGGGATTGCTGCTTTAGATATTGTGAAGCGGGGACATCCAGACATTGGTTAAGGGGTTCAGGAAACTAGTCATTCACACCTGGCTTTTATTTCTAGATCCGACATTTACACACACACACACACACACACACACACACACACACACACACACACACACACACACACACACACACACACACACACACACATGTAACAAGGACTAATTGTAGTATAATGTAATACAATAAATACATTTATGTCAAAAACGAATGTTGTTCTGACTAGGAATTTATTAAATGTATTTTATTTATATATTTTATTTAAAAGCGGGGTTGGGGGCGGGACTAGGGGCGGGACTAGGGGCGGGACTAGGTGGCGAGTAGATTTTTTGGTTGGGCGAGTAGCTTTTTGGGTGATTTGTCGAACACTGTATATATATATATATATATATATATATATATATATATATATATATATATATATATATTCCTTTGTGAATTTAACAATGTAAATATTTTTAAAGAGTAATCATCACAATGTTGCTTTGGAAGCTTTCATTCTGTTACTGGTATTAATGATTTTCAGCTAGTATTCTATGTATATGTTCAGATGTGCCAGGGTTATTTTTCCCTCTGTCGTGTTATGTGGGAAATGCCATATTCGGAGTTATCACTGCAATTGAATCCTATGGAAACTCTGGGATATTCTGGGTTATCCGTAAGTATGATAGAGCTGGCTACATCTCTAGAAGAATATATTTCTCATTTATGTGTTTGGCTAAAAACAGCCAGATGGGGCTGCAGTTTTACCTGTTCATTGCATGTTCCAGTAATACCTCCCTTTTACCTGCCTGCAGTAAACCACTTCAAGGATTGGTACAGCACCATCTGCTGATTCCTTCCACCAATCAGAGGGAAACCTTTATACTATTCAATTATACGGAGCGATCTGTTATACACAATATGTAACCAGAGCCTGTAGTTGTAAAAGAGTTACTGCCAAGTAGGGAGGTTCCCTAATAGCTAAAACTTTGATGCGGGAATCAATACACTGTTTCACTAAAAACACACTTATACTGTACAGTACATTGTATTACAAACAGTCTAAAGAAAGGTGTATACTTTCCTGCATGGGTGGGCAACTCCAGTCCTCAACGGTTACCAACAGGTCAGGCTTTCAAGATATCCCTGCTTCAGCACAGGTGGCTCAGTCAAAAACTGAGCCACTGATTGAGCCACCTGTGCTGAAGCAGGGCTATCCTGAAAACCTGACCTGTTGGTAGCCATTGAGGACTGGAGTTGGCTGCCTCTGATTAATATGAACTTTCTATTGAGTATGTTTTATTATCTGAAACATACACTTAAGTGGCATTACTGCCTGTGCTAATCTGCAATCACTTTGAGACTAAGCCCATGTAAGGTTACATTTATTAAGGAAAGGTTCACACACGTCATGATATATGTAACCACAACTACATTTTATAGTGTTCATTAACATCTTCCATATGAGTTTGTGTGGACGCTAATAATATATTTCTGTTTAAGAGAGACTCAGCCAGTCTTGAACTTGCGGGGGGACACCGCGCAGCCACCACTGCCCGCCCCCGCACCCATCTCCCGCACCAAGGGGACCGTAGGGGAAGGGAGCGCCAGGACAGGAGGCAAAGGATCAAAAACCCACCTCATATCACCCCGGGCGGGCAGAGGGGGGAAGACACTGCGCAGAGGAGCCAGGAGCGGGCAGAGACACACACACCACATGTGCTCTGCAGCAGGAAGCGGAAGCCCTGCCCCCAGGCACCCTGGCTCTGCCCGTGCCCCCCGCCCCAAGGCACCCTGGCCCTGCCCACCCCCAGGCACCCAGGCCCCCAGGCCCTGCCCCCCCACCCAGTCCCCCAGGCCCTGCCCCCCCACCCAGGCCCCCAGGCCCTGCCCCCCCAGGCACCCTTCCTTTCCATTCCCACATGCCGGGCCTCGGTGAACGATGATGCCGTGGGTGGGGCTTAATGCCGGGACGCAGGGGATTGGCCAAGGTAGCAAATGCCGGGGGGGCGGGACTTTGTACAATGCCGGGCCGCATGCTCCAATCAGCAAGGCCCAGCATGTTTCTACAGAAGCCCAACCCCTGGCATTAAAAAAAAATTCTCACCGCCGGGCGGCTGCAGTCCCCTCCTCCGCGCCGCCGCTCATTCGCGCACCGCAGCTAATTACTCGCGCACCGCCGCGGACATTAAAAAAAACGGGAACACACGGGGGAAAAAAACGGGACTTTTCCAGGACACACAGGAAACCGGGACAGCAACCGAAAAACCGGGACTGTCCCGGCAAAGAGGTGACGTCTGGTCACCCTATCTTACAAGCAGACAGTATTGATAAAAAGTACCTTGATACTGTACATGATTTTACAGATACATACTTACAGCATCTTAAAGTTAAGAAGGCGAGTTTGGGATCCATATTGCTCTCTCAATATCAAAACCGGGGGCAGTTTCACCCTGCACCTAGGTATCAAAACATTCTGCTCCAATGTTGCCCCGGCTGCCTCAGCATGCACCTTGGGGAGTGTTAGAAGGGGGAGTTGGGGAAGAGTTACATGGTGCACATATTGTAAAGAGATGTACAGTATCCCATTCTGCATCTGTGCGCCATTTGCTTTGCCCCCAAAATGCCTCCACATCTGACATGGCATAAATCTAAAATGGGGCATCAGATGTATGAAACTGTTCTTATGCAGCAGCTCTGCTCCAAGTAACGGAGCAGTGTGTCAAAACTTCTCCACGTTAATACATAAACACGTGTTGTAATGAATGTAGCAGAATATTAACAAGCAATTATCCTTTTATCTGGCACAGATCTTTCTTCCAGACGTGAGTTACTTCCAACTACAGTTCTTGAGTTGCATCTTTTTACTCAGAGTTTGGACTCTTAATGGTCCATTTACTCTGTACTTGAAAGATGTTCGGTTAGGGCCTATGGCAAACTTATGGAACTTGTTAATTACATTAATTAAATATGGCATCTGTTAGTACTGTATATTAGGTTTGTGCCAATTAATTTATAATACAAGTCTTCCATATCAGACCATCTTTGTCTTTTAAGTTAATGGCGATTTTTGGCCGAAAATGGGTTGAACGCCCACTTTGGTGTGTATAAAATGACCCCCACATGATTCAGTATATTGACACTAAGGGGGTTATTCATTAAAGAGTGATAGTGCTAGATCAGCTCTATCGCATGAGAACTCCCCTTCAAGTCAATGGGGGCTTTGGTTGATGTAGTTACTCAACTGTCACGGTTGTACTTGAATAATGAATGAATGAAAGAAGAAACCCTCTAAATGACTCCTTTGGAAGTCAAAGCCATTTAAAATAAAAATGAATGCCAGGTAGGAGCCGAGGGATTTTCATTTGGTGCCTCTTGCATTGACGTATCAATGTTACTTTGTTTGTGATTTGGATTGTGTAATTTTATCCTCTTTTACTACCATCAAAACCACTTCCGGGTCTGTAATGGCATAAACCTTCATAACAAACAATCTGCATCAAACGTAGAAATGTAATGACACAAACTGCATTTGTGGAGCATCATAATTAGACTCTTTGAGGCCTTGACAAAACAGACTGGCATAATACTGTATATGAACTACCTAAAGGTATAGATAAATCAGGGCTCTGCTACTATACTGTACCGTGTATTCAAACTCTCAACTTCACAGGGTGGCCCTTATGCATGTCCTATTCAGAAGCATATAGTGTACTCCATTGGTAGCCAACTCCAGTCCTCAAGGGCTACCAACAGGTCAGGGTTTCAGAATATCCCTGCTTCAGCACAGGTGGCTCAATCTATGGGCTTAGTCAAAGACTGCACCACCTGTGCTGAAGCAGTGATAACCTGAAAAACCAGCCCTGTTGGTAGCCCTTGAGGACTGGAGTTGGCTTCCCCCGGTGTACTCTATCTACTGGGTCTGCCAAATAGTGACTGAGCAAACAAGACATCAAAGAGCTATAAAGCAACCTTCGGAAAGGAAACAGGAAAGTGTGCGTTGTTTACACCCAATGTTTATTTAAGTTTGAAAGGCTTGTATGCTCCAGATCAAGTAGCATTCTCATGAAAGGGGTGCGCTCAAATTGTGATAAATTAACATAAATATTGTGAACCCCTTAGAGGGAAATGCTGATCTCTAGGTCCTGCTTATTCCAATGTTATCTTAGGGGGGGAATAAAAACTCAGTGGAAAATCACAGCAAAAATAGGTCACTAACGAAACGTTATTGCTATTTTACTAATTTAATACAGATGCATAAATAACATCAACTGCACACAAAAGGGAAACAAATGATATGATTATATGGATATATATGGTATATATTCAGCATTTATCTAATACAGTGGGTGTTTTTAATTAAACTACAATTGTACTGACCGGAGCACTCTCACATGGAACGGGGGTTTGAAGTCAATGGGAGTTTCTGTGGGATAGTGCCCTGTTTGGCACTATCAGAGTTTAATGAATAACCCCCAATGTTTCCTATTCAATATGCTGTCTTCCCCTCATGAAAATACATGAATGTGCTGTAAATCATAGTGCTAGTAGCCGTATTGGGCCTGCGGAAATGCAGATTCAATGTACATTGGGATACCTTCTAAAGGACCAACATGGGAAAAAGTGAGCGCGGATAATGCTTGAATGCTACTTTGACGGCTAATACTATTAATGCTGAGGGGACTGCGATGTGTAATCTCATACCGAGAATCTGGTCAGAGAGGTATTCATGTTTTAAAACTTTCGTTCAAAGAGAGAACAAATATCCACCCACGCGCTTTGTTCAACTCCATAAACCGTGTGGCAAATTATTGTAGGTGCAATGGACTTTCTGTAGAATTGCTTTAACTTCTTGGTGTCTGCTTAAATGAGAGAAAAGAAACTTAAAACTAAAACCCATGCCATTCACTTGAAGCTAGCTCTTGGGAATCACACTTTATCAATGCTACACCTATTATTTTTCACATACATGTTGCAATACAGATAGCCTTGGGATATAAGCTGCTGTAAAATAAGCTGTTTTTTCATATGTAAATAGGCATAGCTTGTGCATAGTCAGGGATCAACTTAAAAAAATGGTAAGATAATTTTGTATTAACTTTGCATAGTTTATATTAAAGCCATGGTTAAGATCAACTGCATTACTGCAACCTCCTGCTGTCCGGCCTTCCTGCCTCTCACCTGTCTCCCCTACAATCTATCCTAAACGCTGCTGCCAGAATCACTCTACTCTTTCCTAAATCTGTCTCCGCATCTCCCCTCCTGAAATCCCTCTCCTGGCTTCCGATTAAATCCCGCATCTCACACTCAATTCTCCTGCTCACTTTTAAAGCTTTACATGCTTCTGCCCCTCCTTACATCTCAGCCCTAATTTCTCGCTATGCACCATCCCGACTCTTGCGTTCTTCTCAAGGATGTCTTCTTTCTATCCCCTTTGTATCTAAAGCTCTCTCCCACCTTAAACCTTTCTCACTTTCTGCCCCACACCTCTGGAATGCCCTTCCCCTCAATACCCGACTAGCCCCCTCTCTATCCACCTTTAAGACTCACCTTAAGACACATCTGCTTAAAGAAGCATATGAGTAGCACTGGATAATCATGGACACATGATACATAAAGCTGGGCCCCCTGCAGACGCACTTACTAGAATTCCCTCCTACTGTCTCTGTACGTTCTCCCTACCTACCAATTAGATTGTAAGCTCCTCGGAGCAGGGACTCCTTCCTTAATTTTACTTTTACAGTATGTCTGAAGCACTTATTCCCATGATCTGTTATTTATATTATTTGTTATTTATATGATATGTGTTACTACTGAGAAGCACTATGTACATTTATGGCGCTATATAAATAAAGACATACAATACAATACAATACAAGATGGCAGAATTACTTAGTAAGCTAAGAAAAAAATAATGTAAAAGGGTGACAAAAGCCTGAATAGTGCAAGTTAGTACAGTATAAATTAGAATTGTATGTTCTTGCATTTTGATTATTCCCATTTAAATAGCTTACATAGCCAACACAATTACCTCCCATGTTACTAGAATGGATAACGTTTCTACTGACATGAGACATGCAGTTATACAATATTACACATGATTCACGAGTCTCGTGACCACATGCAATGTGCAGGTAGATGGGGTGGCATTACAGCCAGTAGGAACCTTTTTAAAAAGACACAAGTAAGAAGGGTACAGTGTGATCCTGACAATTTGTGTTACTAGTTACCTGTTGACAGCAGCCAAGGACCACGTGGTCCCCTTTGTCTACCTATGTCTACTCAGTTGGCCGATTACACTTCTTTTAGCCAATAAAATCAATTTTTGTTTACCCATTTGGACCCATAATTAATAGGTGGTCCTGTCTGGCACTGGTGTAAATTGGACCAGTATCTTCTGGTATTGGAAGGTGTCTTATGCAATAGCTGCATTTATGGGCCCTGATGTTTTTATTACAGCAATTAAGACTGGTTGGGTCAATCTACTCACAGTCAATGATATGACGATTGCAGGTACTGTATAGATGTCACAGGTATACAAACTGCTTGGATGATGTTGGTGGAATTGGATGATGTCAGCAGGGACGCAGCAGAAATCTCCACCACTACTGCATCATGGAGACCACCCATGCAATTAATATCCCCCTCTCACAAAGCTACTCACAATAGTCCTTTATGGCATTTTCTATGTTTATTAGAGATTAAGGTAAACAAAGTAACTGTGGACCGACCGTTCGGCCGCTTCGGCATATATATAGACTAAGCCCCTTAGCATTTCTTTATGGAGAACACCTTGGATTCTAATAAATAATTGTATTTATCTATACTCGTTATGAAAGTTATACATTTTACTTACTAAAACATGAGATGCACAGAACATTTAAGGAAGCATTTTGGAACGATTAGTACGAGAAAAAGATCATACGCAAAGAAGAGAAGAATTACATGTAAATTCCCATTAAAGTGCTATTAATTCCACAGCACCAAATAAGAAATAAAATAAACAAGATAGATCCTTACTCCAGCTTCAAATTAAAGATTCCCCTGCTTTACAGTTACTTCTTGAACCGTGGTATAAAATCTTCGTACGATATATAGAGATGTAACCTTCTCATAAGCCTCCACTTTTGAAACCGTTTTCTTTCATATTGCACTGTGCTTTTATGAGAGCCAGCTGCTTTCTGAGTCTCAAAACTCGAACCAATATTGTACTTTTATGAGCTTGTGAGTTTCTGATTGGCTGAAGTAAAAGTTCACAATATCTTTGTGGTTAACTTGCGTTCTGATTTGCTAAACTGTAGCATCTGCTCACGACAAGACTCCAGAAATGTACCAATACCACTGACTAATCAGATTTCATCCAAGGCTTTATAAGCCACGCTGTATAGCAATTGTGGCATGTGTCTGTTTGTAATCTAAAAAGTTTGGATTACGCAAGTTTCTTTACAGTTGAAAAACGAATTGGCTGATTAACTTGAAGCAACCATTTCTCTTTTGTACAGTAACAGATGGTTCCAAACTTGATTCTAGCAAACACATTTTTGTATTCTTTATAGCATCCAAGTAAGGTTCAACCGGAGTTAGCTCATTTCCTGTGGGGACATTATTGATCCTTTCCTCAAGGTTTTTGAAGGTAAATATTATCAACGCTAGCGTTCTTGAGTTGTGGATTTGCTGATCAGATTTGTTGGTATATCCATTTTACTATAAGGC
Source organism: Ascaphus truei (assembly GCF_040206685.1). Classification (NCBI taxonomy): domain Eukaryota; kingdom Metazoa; phylum Chordata; class Amphibia; order Anura; family Ascaphidae; genus Ascaphus; species Ascaphus truei. The sequence goes on along the minus strand of NC_134493.1, from coordinate 24,239,886 downwards.
TTCTTAATCTGGAATGTTTGCTCAATAAAAATTAACGTGATGATGGTAAGATGGTTGTTTCATTAGAAGGTCTTGGAATGATTTCAAGGTCATCACATGACTCATTTGTTGTTTAGACACGCCAAGAGATTTTCCAGACTGGAAATGCAGTCAAGATGTTGAAAAATGCAATAAAAGAAAAGGAAATTCCAAAGAAGGTAGCTCAGACCTGCTTGGAAGAAAGAACCAAACGACCCAATATTGAGCTGTGCCGTGATAACTCTCGGCTTAAGTAAGTGCATGGCACCATTCACATGTTAACATGTGTAGTACATAAACATGGGAGGCAACGATTAACTTCAGATTAATGACAATGTATCAGTTGGGTGTCAGAGTAGGAGTCACAGCTCTACCAAATCTTGGGTGCTGTCACATAGTTACATTTGGGTGGGTCCTACGTGAATTACAGTAAGTGGGGAAATATTTTTGCGATGAGCAAATACTGTTCATGGAGTTATTTAATGAGCACTTAACAGTAGCTGGGTCACGGATACAGAACTGTACTAAAATGTGTTTTACGACCACTGTACATTTGCATCTGCCTGCTCTATAATCATCATTGCAAGAACCCCAAGGTACAAGAATGCCGCCCCCCATTATAATAACCCCCATTGTTTATGCATACAGTATATGCTTAATTGCCGGGAATAACTTCCACAAGCACGTGCTTGAAATCTTCAAGATAGCTTTTTATCAATAACAATGGTTAAAATACAGTATGCCCCGCACAACCTACTGCACATCCTACTGCTCAGGGACAAAATAGCTTTCTCATTTATTGTCACTACAATGTGTAGATACCATGCAATTTGACAAGTGTATATTGTTGCACATAATCACTGAACTATGTAGAGATGTCATTCAACTTTAATCTTCAGTGCACTGTGGTATCTCATATGAACACTAGAAATATCAGGTTTTGATTACAGCCTTTGCTTTCACGCTACTGTACAGTATATTTCTAATTCTTGAATGCTTCAAATATCCAGCATGGTTTGTGTGGGTGGGACACCTTTGTTTGTCTGCAGCCAGAAGAACAGGGTGTTGAGCAATACTTTGGTGCAGATACTTAGGGGCCTATGCAGAGAGCAGCGCTAGAATAAATTGGAGAGTTTAAGAAAAAGTAGCTGTAATGGAGAGTTTTATTCTCCATATGCAGAAATGGGCGAAATCCGCTATTTTTAGCATTACTGCATGTGGAGAATTGTAAATGAGCAGATGCGCGCAGCTGAAAGGGAGAAAAAAAAAATCGCGCATTTTTTTCCCCTATAGCCGGCAAGCTCCTGCTTCTTGCCAACTTTAGTTGGCGGAGAAAATTGACGAAAATCGCGCCAAAAACAGCCGCTAGATGGCGAGCGCGCCTTTCTGAATTTGGATATTTTTCAGACTGGCGAGATGTAGTTTCTCGCCAGCCGCGCGGCGAGATTTTCAACTAGAAAAAAAAAATGGCGCTTTTTTCATACCTCGCCATTTTCGCCTGTTTTTAGCGCGATTTTCGCCGGAAGATGGCGAGATTGTTAATAGCGCTGCTCTCTGCATGAGGCCCTTAGAGCGATCAAAAATATAAGTAACAGCTTTGAATTTTTAAGTATCTGCATGGAGGAAGTCGAGCAGCTTCTCTGTTTCCAGCACGTATAAAATATCTCCTCTCTTTGTGGACTCCCTGTAAACGGCTAAGTCTGTAATTGTAATATGTGTACTTTAAGAATTTCACTTCTTTACCCTCGAGCAATTTTCCTTCAACTTGTTTTTTAAATGTCAAGAGTGCATTTTGTTTGTAAGACTGGTTCAGACTTTTGAGTGTTGAAACTATTGAGGTCTGTGGGGCATCTGGTATCATTTTATATTGTGGGAGGAAAATTAGGTTTATGACATTACAGCAGACGTGAGTTGGGAGAAACCCATTTTACGTTTCTAGAAAACATGTGAAGATGTATTTTGCTGTTAACAGTCCTATGATAAGTGTGTTGTATAATATAGTCAGAGTAAAAAAAAAAGCATTAGACATCATATTTGTGTTCAACAATACTTAACAGGTCTGGCCCCTTTTTACTGTACTTGGTATCCTCCAAAGTTTCTGGATTCTTGCCTCTGTGTGAGAATAATAGGGAAAGCAGCTGTGTCTATTGTGATTAAAGCAACATGTATCATATGTCATTTCCTCGTAATAAAAGAAGTACCAGATGGAGAAATAAAATGCATGTTGCTATATGATGCATCATGAATATTTTTGCATGTATATATATTTTTAAAACATCTCACCGCATATCTCCCTTCCCCTCCAACACTGTGAAATCTATAATCTCGTAGGTCTTGGGAGACAAAATCTCTGGCTGAGATTTCCCTTGCGAAATGCAATCTTGCAGTTTATAGAACGGCATGTGAATTCCCCCTTTGCAAGATTACTTGTTATGCATACGGTGCCTAACTGATTTGCACAGCCGGAACCAAATCACAACATAGTCTTCACTGTAGACTTGGCTTAACGAAGTCGCTTATCTGTAAATATTTATTTTGCTCAGCTGTTAAGGCAGTGGTAGGCAACATGATATACCTTGAAGGACGCACTTTACCCATATACAGATGTGTGCAGACTTACTGTTTTCGGGGCCGTGGACCAACATGCTGAAATCCCTGCCCTGTCCGCAGCCCCCGTAAACAGTGAATCTTGCGACCTGGGAGGATTAATGCTACAGGGGTCCATGCTTCTGAATGGGACCTTGCAGGTTTAATCCTCCACTTGATGGACCATCTGCAGGGAGAGAAAACCAATACTCACCTTTTGGTAGAGCTGTGTCCTCGCAGCGCTGAAGGAAAGATGCAGGGCTGTACAGTATTTCCTTCCCCCATAATGACGTAGATGCTCTTATATGGGGCTCTACATTATGAGGGAAGACTATATGACCATATTGATCATCTACATCATCATGGGGGCTGGAGTGTGTTATGTGCCCTGTCCTGTCCAGCCTCAATGATGATGTCGATGACAGAATATGGTCATATAGCTTCCCCCTCATGATGTAGAGCCCCATATAAGGGCATCTACGTCATCCACCGAGAAGGAAATACTGTACAGCCCCGCATGTTACCTTTATCGCTGCGAGGACAAGGCTCCAGGCAGCTGCAGACGTAGAGATGGATGCACAGCGGCATTGAAAGCAGTCAGTGTGGACACATCTGTACACTGTATTCAGGAAAAAAGGGACACCATTCTTTTTTATCATATCATATTTTTCGTTCAATCCCCATGACAATTTGCACAATTGTATTGTGGGTCTGTTATGTATATCAACGCTGTATAAGAAGCACAATGTCGACAATCAACTGATGTTAACTAAATTCATATTGTTGTATTTTGTCAACAATACCAGATGCCCTGAGGTAGGTTCATGATCATTAAATAAGAGTTTTTCCTTTGCAGCTCTTAAATACATTAAACTGTTGTACTCTAATCTGAAACACTAAGATTACTATAAAGTTTGCGTTCAAAATGCCCTCCTTCTGTTGATACGTCCGAAGACGATAACGCCACTGTCCGATTGCATAATCGGTAACACGTTGATCCAGCTGCTCCCATGCCTGAATGATACGTTGTCACAACCCATCAACATCTCGGATCTCCTCCCTGTAGAATCATTCTTGCATGATGCCCCAGATTTTATAGCTGACAGGATTCTAATTCGGGCTGTTCGGAGGCCAAAGGGCCGGTGGAATGAAATCTCGAGCACTTTATAACGTGCTTGGCTTCCTCGCTAAACAGCATTTTGTTATTATGCACTTGATGAGGTCATCATGCAGTCACCAATACCAAATAATATTTATTTGATTATCAAATCATTTTTAAATGTAATAATCTACTGTGACAGACATATCATTGCTCACATTTTCATAAAAACCGAGCGAGTGACAGGGGTCCCATTTTTTCTGAACACAGTTTATATATTGCGCACAGGTTGAAGAGATGACGTAGCCATGGGTAGGAGTTTTACCCGCCCCCTCCACTCAGCTTCTTAATGCCAGTGCACCGGTGACTAATGTCCCACTCCTCTCCTTACACTGGGAACTAGTCCTTATGACAGGAGAGTAGTGAGCCAGTACAGTATTTATCTGCGCATTGTTATTATGCAGCTTAGGGAGGGTGAAGAAGATACCCCCATCAGCAACATCTCCACTCCACTCTGCACTGGGGAGAGAGGGAGGATGGGCTGCTGGGGTTATACAGTGGTTGGGGTCAACCTGATGCCCACCAATGTGTTATGGTCTAGTGAGCAAAATGTGTGAGTTTTGTGGCTTGTGGTGGGTGACATACCCCTGATGAAGGTCCATTTGTAGGGCTGAAACGTCTGTAACATTACTTGTTGTTATTGTATTCATTAAAGTTTATTTTTAGTGTCAAGTTTGCCTGCTGATATTTATATTATAAACGTGAGATTCTGATGTAGCGTATAAAACCAATTATGCCGCAAATGAAAGTGCCTTTAAATAAGCGAGACTCTGACTAAGTGAGTCTTGACTGGATTGCTTTATTTAATACTAGCCATGTTTGAGAATACAAAGTATTACAAAAGACAAAGAGATGGAGTAAACAGACAGTTGGGGATATCATTTCCTTAACACAGTATTAATTTCAGCCAGCCCTATAAAGATAAGGTCTCCCAGGTACCTTGCACAAAGCCTGACGAAGGATTCAATTATCTGAAACGCGTTGTGTGTGCAGAGACCTGGACCAGATGTTGTGTGTCTGCTCGAGGACACCGTAGCGGGCGCCTGCACTGACGGTGAACAGTCCTGTAGACAGGACGCGGCGAACAGGAGCACACTGCACCGGAGAGCGGGAGGTTGACGCCGGCGTCCCTGAGCAGATTTTTACATGTGAGTGAAATGTTGTCTCACATTCTTTGCCAAATAAACGTATTTTTATTCATCTGTGGGGCGCTGACTTCCACTACATGCGCCCTGAGTGGCCCATCCATGATGTACAGAGGGAGAAGGAGCATGATTGACTAGCAAGAAGGAGGGAAAGAAAATAAAGATACCTATAGTACTACCCAGTACCACACAGGCCCGTGTGAGTACATATTGCATTATACTCTTATCACCCCTGTGCTCCTAACCATTGGTTTACTATTGTATGTGTTTTCAACTACTGGTCTGATATTGACTCTGACCCTTGTCTGCGCCCCTCTGTCTCTCTTTCTATCTTAATTTCAGCTGGGAAGAAAATCACAGCCAGTTGGACGACCGCTCGCAAAGTTCACATTCGGATAAATTTGATTCTGAATTTGGTCTTTACAATGTTTTGACAACTTACTGTAAATAATGGGTAAAATGACAATGTACAATAAATACTCAAATGAAATGCCATTGAAATTTGGAGATATTTAGTGAAAATAATATAAAAGAAGAAGATATGTCTTTATACTGTAGGAGTGCTTAAAGGGAGAATTTGGGCTGTAGGAGTGGCTCAGTGTGAAAAGTCACTGACTCTGGCACTGAGTGTGAAGCAGGGGAACCTGGGAGAAGGAGCAGCGCAGTGAGTACAGACACTTGCAGGCACTGAGTGTGAAGCAGGGGAACCTGGGAAAGGGAAAGCTCAGTGAGTACAGACACTGACTGGCACTGGGGAACCTGGTTCAATTCCCAGTGTCGGCTCCTTGTGACCTTGGGCAAGTCACTTTATCTCCCTGTGCCTCAGGCACCAAAAACATAGATTGTAAGCTCCACAGGGCAGGGACTGTGCCTGCAAAATGTCTCTGTAAAGCGCTATGTAAAACTAGCAGCCCTATACAAGAACAAGAAATATTATACATTTGAAACTAGGAACTAGGGCTAATACCTAAATGCAACATTTGAAATGGGTCAAACCATTCAATTACAGTGCCCCTGCACAGAGAAGATACATTACTAATTATTATTATTACAAGTATCAATTAAATTCATGTTTGGAATACTAACCGTTCCAAGCTGCAGTCTCAGTCTGCAGAGAATAGCGGAGCTGTCTCATTCCAGTGCACTAGCTGGTAGGCATTTTTTTAAACCCCATTTGACTTGCCTCTCATAACAAAGAGCAAAGAATGAGGGAGTTTTACTACTTTTTCATGGTGTCAATTCTAGCCAAGAAAAGAATGACAATGCTGCAGTTTCCATGAGGGAAAAATCTAAATTCTTAAAGCAACAATCCCCCCTACCTTGTATTTTTTTAAAGGTGTGATCCTGCACAGCTGAACCGCGCTATTTCCAGTTCAGGGGACTACCTGGTTCAAGAGATACTTACCGGTAAAATGGCTGGGCTTAAATTCCCCTCCAGGGGAAACAAAATGGCTGCCCAATCTCAGCCCAATAGGAAGTGGTAACATCAGTGGTTATGGCTTCCTATTGGACAGGATTAAATCCCCTTTAAAAAAACAGGAAGCAATACCAGCAACTTCACTGGTATGTATCTCGGGGAACCGGGCGTCTCCGGAGCAAAACATTTTGCTCTGTAGAAGCATCTGCTTCCAATCCTGTAACAAAAAGGGGGGTTAGATAGAGGAGATTGCTGTTTTAATATACTCGGATATGATGCCATAAGCAACGACCATTTGTAAAACAAGTTGTTGTTTTTTTTTTTTTTGCTTCATGGGGTATGTGCCACTGGTGCCCTAATATGTAACTGTAATTACATGTCCTTTTATACAGTCCCACCTTAACTAAAAGCATGTCAATGAATTACAGGGTTCAGGATTACCTTATTATTTTCCTAAGTGAAAATCCAGACGCTGATTAGAAACATGATCTCCCCTTTCTTTGTGTTGCAGACTTGTACATGAAGTTCACACCATTGGTGACTCCATTCAGACACTGAAGCTGCGGCTGAGTGAAGTCCATGCTCCACTACAATTGCTGGCCCTGAACAGATCCAGGCTGGAACATGAGATTGCTGTGAAAACCAACTCTCTGTACATTGACCGGAAAAATGTATGTGCATGCGCACACCACCGCTAATTGGCTACACCTAAATTGTCTACTTCCTAGCCTGCAGGTGACAAAATTGCAACAGACGTAGAAATTAAGTTTATACCACTTCCATTTCTAAATCCTAAAGGAAATAAGTGTCCCAAAACCATAAGCTACAGCATGTATTTCATCTTGTATCTTCTGCACACCTACTATTCTGACAATACCACTGACTGGTTTCAGAAACTAACCACACAAATTAACACCTACAGGGAAGACTTAAAGTCTCTCCAAAACCCTCCTCACCGATCCAATCACCTCCACTGTCAGACCAATCACCATGCCACCGACAAGACTAAATCCAGAGACCTTACCCCAACCCCTCCCACCAACCAAGCAAGCTCCAATGCACCTAACCCACAGCCCAACCATAATATTCCCACCACTAAGACATTAACAATTACTCTATGCCCATCATATGAAATGTTCCATATACAGTATAACCCCACCATTGTTTTACTAAATAACGTACAGCACCCTGGATAAGGGCACAATATAAATGTTGTTATGAAATAAATAAATACAATCAGATTATTTAAAAAATAAATAAAAGTCGTTTATTAGAGAAAGCACCGAGTATACTGCTGATTGCTAGGCTTCAACGACCAACAATAAAGAGAACAGAAATGACCCCAACAATACAGACGACAAAATACTATTAGTACCGATCCAATACACACTCAGCTCTTTCCTCCCAGGGTTAGGCAGATTACAGTGACACTACTGTAGTACTACAGCATCTTCCACTGTATGTGTGTGTATATATATATATAATATATATATATATATATATATATATATATATATATATATATATATACCTGTATATGGGAGTTTAAAGCGACAGCGCCTTGGGGTGCAATGCGCTCTAACTGATAACCTAATTAGATTGTGAAATAATACCTTGTACAGTAAAAAACAATAAATTATATCAAATGATGATTAGCTATCTATAAAACAATGTTTAAAGTCCTTGAGCTGATGCTTTAATTAGTAAAAAAATATTCCATAAAAACATATCAAAGAAAAAAAATTTCAAAACCGTATGCATACAATCCAATAGATGTGACCTGTTTAAGTCAAAAATAATAAGTATCTGGATACTGGCAGCCTTCTTCTTCGGCATAACAAACTTCCTCAGCGTACAGTAACCTAAGCAGAAAAAGAGAAGAAAAAGCGCTGATCCTAGTGTGATACCGTTTATAAAAAATTAATACACTTTGGACATAACAATTTGAAACTCACAAACGTCGGATATTCTATGCGTTGTACGAGCAAAACTCCTGCTCCAAACTGCGTCATTTAACCGCTGCTCCGCTCGCACCCCTCCGGGATGTCCTCCCTTCTCCTGTGGCAGAGTGATGGTGTGAAGAAAAAGGCATTGTGGGGCCTATGCAGAGAGCTGCGAGAAGCCCAATCTCGCCATTTTTTTGCCAAATATGCCTATAGCAATTTAGTAAATGGCGAGAAACTGGCGAGATGAGGAATATCCGCCAGTTTTTTTTTCTTGGGAAAAAAACTCGCTACGCGGGTGGCGAGAAGCAATATCTCACCAGTTTTAAAACCTGCCGTATGCAGGTAGCTCCGATCAGCATCTCGCCGCTGATCGCGCCAATAAAATGGAGAGTTTTTCTCCAAATCGCCCCGCCAACAAAAGTTGGCAAAAAGCTGGAGCTGAGCGGCGATAGGGGACATAAAAAAAAATCAGCCCTTTTCCTGGCTGGGATTGATGCCGGGGGGCTCCAGAGCTGATACCCATTAATCCCTGAGGAGCAATTGACGAGAGATGGCGCCGAGGGTCACTCCTTCCATCCGCAGGGACAGACCGGGACCAGCAGATGGCAGCTGCCTAACGCGTCACGCCAACCGATGGACCCGATTCCCTGGGGGAAGGGGGGCCTTAAAGGAGCAGAGATGCGGGACTGCCCAAACGAGGGTCCCCCCTCCCCCCCAGGAGAGCCCGACTTCCCGATCCTCAACAGCCGGGACAGAGCAGCCCCAGAACTGTAGGACTATAAGTAGCGGCGCAAACCCGGAATACTCTGTGTAGACGGCTGTTGCCCCCCGCTGCCAGCCCCTGAAGACAGGCCGTATAAGTTAAGCTACCCCCCCTCTCCCTCCCCATCCCCCTCCCTGTGTGCCCCCCGGCCAGGCTCAACGGTCCCCCCCATACCCTGCTCCGAGTACCCCCCCCCCAGATTGAAGATACCTACAAACTACAGATAAAGCGATGCATCTTCCCCAACGCTAAACCACCACGAGTACGTCCCCTCTCCCCCCCCCACCCCTCTCACCGGCATCCCCTTCTGCCGGTTCCTCCCTGGCGCAAAAAGTGATGATATCATCCTCTAAATGAGTCCCACCTCAACCGACGCTACTCCCTTCCCCCCTTCCCCTCCCCCCCCCAATGTCCCCTGTGCACCCGGACTTAAGAGGTAAACCAAGACAGCCACCATGGCCCTACATGCCCCTCAGGGGCTCTTTGCGCCGAACCTCAGTTTACAGTTAAGGGAATATCAATTGCTGCATCTGTTTAAGGTTATACACCAGCGATCCCTCTCCGCCATTCCCCCTCCCCCTCCCTCTTCCCCCCCTGGTTCCCCCCCAACTCTCTTCCCCCTCACCCCCCCTCTTCCCCCTCCCACTCACTTCCCCCCTCTCCCCCCCCTCTCCTCCCCTCTGCCCCCCCTCTCCCCCCTTCTCCCCCCCTCTCCCCCCCCCTCTCCCGCCCCCCTTCTCCCCCCATCCTCTCCTCCCCCCCTCTCCACCCCTCTCTCCCCCGAAAAGGCCTTTGATCGGATCAAATGACCTTCCTCGACCAAACCATGATTAAACTCGGCTTCTCAGGCCCTTTTTTCTAGGGTGTCCGAGCCCTATATCAGAACCCCACTGCATACTTAAAACTCCCGGGAGGACAATCCAACCCAATCCATATAAGAAATGGAACCAGACAGGGCTGCCCCCTCTCCCCTCTGCTTTTCGCGATCTCTATTGAACCACTAGCATCTCAAATTAGAGCCGACCCAAACATCAAAGGCATAACAATCGCCGATAAAAACTATAAAATATCCCTTTTCGCGGATGACGTAATTCTGACCCTAGCTGACCCACACATCTCCCTCCCTAATCTACAGAAACTATTGGACCAATTCAGTCAGGTCTCAGACTATAAGATAAACATGGATAAATCCGAAGCGCTGAACATATCTCTCCCTGATCCCATTTGGAAGCTTCTGCAATTAAATTACAATTATAAGTGGAACTCCTCCCACATAAAATATTTGGGAATAAAAATTTCTAGCTCATACAACTTGTTGTACAAGGCAAACTACCCCCCTCTATTTGACCAAATCAAGAGAGACCTAGACACTTGGAACATATACCAGATCTCCTGGTTTGGCAGAATTGTCTCCGCTAAAATGAATATCCTCCCCCGTCTACTGTATTATTTCCAGACACTCCCAGTCCCAGTCCCCCTGGCCGAATTAAGAAATATACAATCACATATCCTACGTTTCATATGGAAACAACGTAAACCTAGAGTCCCGAGGTTGGTACTCGTGTCCGCAAAGACGAGGAGGACTGGGGGTCCCTGACATGGTTAGATACTACCATGCAGCCCAGCTTAGGCAGGCAGTGGTTTGGAACAACTCCCCGAGCTCTGCTTGCTGGCTAGAAATAGAGACTCACCACGCATCCCCCATCCCCCTTCCAGTACTATTATGGTCCCAAGAGTACAAGGAAAAACGACCTCAGAGGCTTGAGCTTGGAGCGATGAAATGCACGTGGTCCACATGGTTCAAGAACAGAGGGAAATATGGGCTAACTTCATCACCCTCCCAACTCACCCCCATACTTGGGAACCCAGAATTCCCTCCTGGGTGCTCCCGAACCCAGTTTGGTCAATTTCAGGACCTAGACATTAGCATGGTTGCGGATCTGCTGGAGAATAACGAAGCTCTGTCCTTCCAAGAGCTCAAAACTAAATTTACAGCCCCCAATCTCCCCATATTCAAATTCCTACAGATAAGGCATTTCCTTGGAGCTCTATCCCCAACCTCGAAATTCCCCCCGCTGACCAGATTTGAGTCTCTCTGTCGAATAAGAATAAGTCCAAAAAGGACTAATTTCAGGAATCTACAGAATAATCGAGAACTCCCTCCCCCTACCCACACATGCAAAAATGGTGTGCAGACCTTAACACGCCATTAGACCTGGAGGACTGGGAGGACGTCTGGGAAGCAGCTTCCAAAACCTCAATATGCACAGTCACAAAAGAAAACATTTACAAAATACTATTTCAGTGGTACCTGACCACGAGTAGACTGAGCCAGATTTTCCCCGGCACGGCTGACCTGTGCTGGAGAGGATGTGGCCAAAAGGGTGACATGGCCCACATTTGGTGAGCATGTCCGGAGATCCAGAGGTTCTGGGCTACAATCCAGAGACTTCTGGACGATACCCTGGGCCTGGAGATCCCCTTGGACCCCCTGACATACGTGCTGGGTAAACCAATAGAGGACCTCCCAGCCCCCGCGGCCAGGCTGACCTCCGCTATACTCACGGCGGCGAGATGCTCAGTTGCGGCGGCCTGGAAACAAGTAAAGGCACCCTCGAGAAGGACAGTAGTGAATAGGATAAACATGGTTAGGAACATGGAAAAACTCACGGCCATGCTGAAACAAAAAATGCCCCAATTTTACAACACATGGGAACCCTGGCCCAACTCAGAAGACCTACCCCTGCCATAGGTTCTAACTATTAACTAATCAACCAGAGCTTGGAAATGATCGGAGAGATACCCTACCCCTCCCCCTCTCCTCCCCCCCCTCCCCCTCTTCCCCCCCTTTTGTCGTCCCCACCTAACGTCCCACCCTATGTCTCTAACCAGAGACCATATGACGAAAATGTGACATCATAGGCCTTTAAAAGCCTATGTCGTCTCATTTTGAAGCCAGCCGCCGAGGAGGAAGAACCTCCTACAGAAGAAGAAGGCCAAGGCGTGGCCGAAGATGGGAAGAAGACCCCGGAAGAAGATAGAAGAAAGAAGAATACAGATGAAGATGGATTACAAATAGAAGACCCGTGGATTGATTTGGATTTTTAGTTTAATGTTTATTTTTTTATGGTTTTTTTATTTTATGGGTTCCTGTGCCTGGTGGTTTTGATCGTGAGTAAGCTGTTTAACGGGAGTCGGTGGGGTCAAGTAATGGTAAGTGAACTAAAGAAATGTATTTAATTGAACCTGTTAATTTTTTTAAATTCTTTTCTTTACATGTTTATTTAATTTTCTGTGGTATATCATTTCTTGCCACTGTATGTATGTATGTATGTCTAGAGAGATATATACATACAGGGTAAGGGTATTATAGGAAATTTGTCCCACAGTACAGCGCCGTGGCCAAACCCCTGACTGATCTGACTAAGAAGCAACTGCCTGTGCTTATTACCTGGACTCCTGCCTGTGAAACTGCTTTCCAGGCCCTGAAAATTGTGCTTGCTGGAGCCCCCATATTGGCTGCCCCAGACTATACCAAGCATTTTCTCATTCAGACTGATGCCTCAGACTTTGGTATTGGAGCTGTACGGAGCCAGGTGGGGGACGACGGCAGAAAGCACCCTGTGGTGTATCTCAGTCGCACACTGCTCCCCAGGGAGGTGGCATATGCCACCATTGAAAAGGAGTGCTTGGCCATTGTGTGGGCACTCAAAAAACTCCAGCCCTATGTATATGGAAGGGCTTTCACGGTCATCACAGACCACACCCCTCTGAGTTGGCTGCAGAGGGTGTCAGGGGAAAATGCCAAGTTGCTGAGATGGAGCTTAGCTTTACAAGAATTTGAATTTACCATCCAGCACACAAAGGGCAGTGAAAACAGTAATGCTGATGGACTTTCACGCCAGGACTATCCCTCTGAGACTGAATTCATTAATGGTGCCAGCAGTGCCCCACTCCCCGTTAGGGCCAGTTGGCGACAGGTCACACATTAAGAAGGGAAGGTGTAGAGGGAGAAAGGGGGTGGCCCGGTATTAAAGGGGTTGCACCCCATTTGGCCATCCCCCGACCTCACCAGGGAGACAAGGGGTTAAATGGGCTGCTGTCCAGAAATGTGATTTAACCCTTGTTATAACATGTAAATGTATATTCCCCTGTCCCCATGCTTTATTGTGATATCTGGTTATATCTGTGTCTGCTTCACACATACGCTGGGATCCATCCGGGAGTGCAAGGGTTAATAGTTATTCAGTGATTATAGCCCTTTGTGTAATTTTCCCGCCTTTTCAGGCACCATTTTGCAGAGTCCCATAGGCCGCCATTAGAGCTCCATGCATTTCAATGGCGGATCTTGCTGTTTTGGACCTGTTTCCCTCGAAGACCAGCAGATGGCGTCCGAGAGGAGGAGCGGCGGTTTCCCATTGTATGTCAATGGGCTCATTGACTTCAATGGAGATTCCTCGACGGCGCTTTCCAGGAACGAGTTGGCTGCCGTCCAAACCGCAAAACCGCAAAGCGGATACTTTTCTAAAAAAGAGCTTTGATCACTGTTAGTCAAGTTCAATGTTAAGTGGCGTGGGAATCTACAGTTCTAGGGCACCCAGAAATAAAATTATTTTTGCCCCTAGTCCCTAGACCTCCCCCCACTGGACCACCACCGGGTCCCCGTATCATGGACCCCCGAGAAGGGTCGTGCCGAGAGAGCGGGTCGCGCCATAGGTTCCAATGGCGGCGGCAGAAACAGCTCAGGATTTCGACTGTGTGAAAAGTTGAAAACCATGAATCCATACCTCTGGTTCCGGAGGGTCCTGAGGGCCAGGGTTTGGGGTATCTGTAGGCACTGCTCCGGCATGGCTGCAGAACCATCCTTGACCCTCTTGGACCAACCCAACGGAGTATGGACCCCCTTGAAAGTTCGGGGAATTCTCCCATAGACTCCAATGGCGGCCAATTTCCATTGACCAGCTATGGTGGAGAAACCCCATAGACTTCAACGGCGGCGATGCCCCATTGAAAGTCTGTGGCGGCGGATTCCCATAGCCGCCAACGGCGGCGGTTTGCCATTGAAAGTCTATGGCGGCGGAGCCTGTTGTTTTCAATGGGGATTTAGTGAAAAAACGTGAGATCTATGAAGCGGAGGTCTCTCCAGTGTTGACTTCAGCTCCCTGTCTCCTGAGGCCTGCTATCCTTCCACAGCAGAGCCTATCTACTGGTACCTGGGGCCTACGGCTCATTCTCCATTGCAGAGGCCGTGTCCTGGTTCCTGTGCTGAAGCGGAGGATTCTCCACTGCGTACTTCAGCTTCCAGTTTCCTGAGGCCTGCTGCCCTTCCCTTGAAGCGGCCGGTCTATGAGTTCTGAGGTCTGTAACTCTCTCTCTCTCCTTGCACAGGCCCGCTCTGGACTCTTGCGCTGAAGCACTGGTTTACCAGTCCTGCCTGGCAGTGTGCCCACTCCGGTCTGCCTATCCCTTCCTGAGACCAGTACCATGGGCCATGGTCGCCGCACGCGAAGAACCCACGCCCGCGTTCACGCTCCTAAGCTGAAGCGGGGAACTTCTCATTACCTGTTGCCGAACTCCTGCTTGAATAACGTTTACCCTGATCTCTCCAGTCCTGACCATGGCTTGTCCACTGATGATGCTACCTCCTCCAGTCCCGACCCTGCTACGTACGACTACGAACTGCGCAATCCGGATCAGCCTGCGCGGTCTAAGGTCGGTGCTTATACAACCCCCCCTCAGCCACGCGGTCCGACCCAAGTTTGTGGCGAGCACAACTGTGACACTGTACGTTCTTCTTACCTTAGATTGTAAGCTCTTCGGGGCAGGCACTCCTTTTCCTAATGTTACTTTTATGTCTCAAGCACTTATTCCCATTGTGTGTGATATTATTATGTCCCACGTATCACTGCTGTGATGCGCTATTTACATGGGTGGCGCTATATAAATAAAGATATACATACGTATAAAAACAACCCCCAACGTCAACTACATCATATATACATGTAGAACAAGGTCCTAATTATAAAGTGGCATGTTTATTAGGTTAAATTCATTTTTAAACAAATCAGAGAATACAATCTACTGTGTAATAAAGAAAAGGATAAAGTGTACTGGTAAAATAATGTTTGAAGATATTTATTAATGAATGTTTCCAACCACAGTCAGGGCCATTACAATGTATAGGCACAGAAGGACACTCCATCAATCTTATTTACACCATTTCTTCGGTGGAATAGATAATGGGGAATGTTATGTGTTGACCTCAAAGTGTGGAAAGATTTTGTGGTCTCTGACCTCAGCTCCTTGATCCCAGGGCAGATGAGTGACAACGCCTGAGGTCGTCGGATGTAGAAAGAAGTTGTGGTGGATATACTGTAGCACACTATATGCAATATGCTCGTGTTAGGAAAACAGATACATTGAAGTGGAAAATGGATGTTTATTAAGTTCTGAATGTGTTGGGTTTTCCAGTTCCTCAAACAAATGCATAGCTAGAACAGTTCTGTGCATGTACCTGCAATAGGTTCATATTCAGGTTTTAAAGCAGCAAAACAGGAACAATCCTATTTGTTTTTTTTAATAAATCAGTTCTTTAGTATTAGATAATACTGCCTTTTTATAAACTCCTAATGCCATTAATAATGTTTTTTTTTAAACGTACTGATCATCCTTTGGTTGCTACAGCAACCATTTATAAAGTCACATCCACTTCCTCTTTTGAAACAGGCTCTGACTCACACTTTATGGAGCTCTGCCCTTTGGCAACAAAGTATCACATACATATCTGTGTTCCAAACAGCAGACTGTCTATTACTCTGAAAGCTGTAACAATGATGTGTTATATAATATAATGTTACATATCAGCTGCAGCATTTCACTGACTGCAGCACAAAATTAGAAGGCGGCCATTTCAGGATTTTAACAGCTCTATAACAGGAGCCCAAACCGCTTGCCAGTTTAAGTAAGAATGTAGAATGATACATTGTCACATGATTTACATAAAAAAAGAAAGAAAGAAAATGAGGAAAGTACAGTAGTATTGCTGCTTTAAGAATCAAATTGGCTTATTATTTCCTTTTCCCCAACATTTCATAACCCTTCTTTTACTTCATTTATGTCTAAGTAGTAGACAACACATTTCACTTTTAATCGACCAGCACAACAGTTCGTTCATTATGTAATTGCACAAGGTTTGGAGTCTAGACGCACACATTCGCAAATATACTGTAGGACTTTTGGTGCTTATGAAAATGTAGCAAATACATCAAGTGTGTACCAAGCATCAGTAACTTACTATGCATTGCAAGTCTGCCTGAAAATCAATACCCTCTACTATACTGTAAGTCTATAAATAGAAATGGCACTGAGTCACAAGGCCCTATACATGCAGTATGTTCACATATTTTTAGAAATCAGTATTGAGACCTGAAGAAGAGAGGAGAACTCCTTGGAATCTTGTCTTATTGTATCTATTGTTAGTCCAAAAAAAAAACGTATCACCTAAGGCCTCGGGCAGCTGAGGCGCGCTGCTGCTCGGCAGTGAGCCCCTGCAGCCGCAATGAGAGGGGCTTTAGCAGGGGCTCGCGCACGCTTCCGCACGCTTGCGGAAGCGTGTCTTAACAAATCTTTAGTTTTCTGAGCTCGCCGGAGCGCAGGGCCGGTCACGTGAGCGGTTCGCATAGAGGACGAACCAGCTCTGTGACGTCACAGCCCCCCCTCCCCCCGACACGCCTCCGGACGGCGCGCGGTCTAAGGCCTTTCCCTCAGCCTCCGCACATCTCTGCACAGCTGCAGCGTCTATGGACTCAGCCTAATACTGAAGTACTCTTTTACTCTGCACAATCACAGCCGGACTAACAGCTATTTCTACTTAGTTCATAGAAAAGGTTGGATACTTTGTGCAATTATTGCAGGCACCAGGGAAAATATTGGGTGTATGGTGACTTTCTGGGAATACCAGAAACCTGAAATCTTTTGCAACATGTTTAACATGAAAACACTAAACGTTTTGTGAACTGAGCTGCAATAGATTGGCACATCTCTGTTTGAGACTTTACAAGCCTCTTTGTCAAAAGTACGAACATCTGGACAACTCAAAGGCTTGAGTATGAGTATATCTATGGAGATCTACCCTATTGGCCCATTGCATTGAATATAACCTGCACCACACTTACTATGCCGCTGAACCCAAACGTTATACAGGACATGTCCTAGCAACTGTTCCACGACCCACATTAAACCCATATTGACTTAAAGTACGCATGTTACTGACTGCTGAGTCAGCTTGTTTGCAATGATCTTTAGTTTTTGGATGAGTTTTGAACGCTTAAAGACTGACGCGTCCTCAACATGAAAATTAAAACAGCATGAGCTGGAAAGGGGCTT
This sequence comes from Ascaphus truei, assembly GCF_040206685.1. Classification (NCBI taxonomy): domain Eukaryota; kingdom Metazoa; phylum Chordata; class Amphibia; order Anura; family Ascaphidae; genus Ascaphus; species Ascaphus truei. Next base: position 24,222,467 of record NC_134493.1, on the reverse strand, counting down.
AGAACTATCGCCTAAACCATGTTACTCACGGGTTTTGGACTTCGATCACATTTCTGGTTTTAATATGTCTCTTTCCTGTATCATTATGAATGCCACTGGCATGAGCTAGTGTGTACGTGGGCAGCATTACAACATTTCGAGAGTTAAAACATAAATTATTTGTTGGCTCTCTACGTATATGTTTCCAGTATTTCTTACCTTTAATTTATTTGAATGTAGTTCAGGTTATGGAAAGCAATTTATGGTGTGGAAATGAATTTTCTCTCGAAGTGTGTGGTACAGTTGCCAGCTATGTAAATGTCTTTGGAAATATGGAAAATGCACGTCCCTACCGTTCCATCAGCTGATGCTTTACAGGTGTCCTCAATAATAATAATAATAATAATAATAATAATAATAATAATAAGCCATCCTCATTCATTTTTGCTGTTTAAAGAACTGAAACGTGTGGTAGGACTCCGTGAGTATGAGGGCAATTTTCTGGGAGCCTCCGTTTTTCCCACAAACATACATCCTTAGTATTTATTATATAATAAATTATAAACCTCCATAGCAAGAACATGGTTTTCTTTGGCTGATAAAACCATCTCACCATCCTCTTTTCGCTATTTTGGGGTTTTGTGGCATATTTCTTTTGTCCTTCCAGAGCTCCTCAACCACACACACACTCTGTATTTATCTTGACTTTATAAAATAGGTATTTTATACCCTCTGCTATTCTGGAGAGAAGAATAGTTTGGAATGTCTAATACTTAACCAAGGGAGAAGGGGATAAAGTCCAAATTTCCTGCAACTTGTATGGCGGTTACTCACTATGGCTCATTCAGTATGCTGTGAAGCCAATTTTCTGCTCTGAAGATTTTAGTTCCATTTATTTGAATAGACATGAACTCTTCTCCAGCACTGGGAAGTGGTTACACAGCTCACTGTATTCACTACATTAAGAACCCTATATGACGATAGCAGCTTGCAGTTGCTAAGTGTGTGTGTGCCGCAGTGGGCCAGTGTGTCAATGTGTGCATGCAGCAGTGTGTGCGTGCTGTAGTATGTCAGGATTTAATGGTCACTAATGGCTACTGCTGTTTAGTGAATAACCCACAATCAACTACATTTCTCTATTTCCTTCATAGGCTCCTGGAATTTGCATGCAGCATTATGCTTTTATTTATTTGATCTGTGACTACATTTGCTTGATTTCTGCACTTTGCTTGATGTCAATGATGTTGTTATTTTTGCTTTCCTATTGCTCTGTCAACTTTTCCTTACACAGGAAATGTGTTAGTATTTTTTACATGTAACTTAAAATGTGTCACAATCTGTTTTTTTTTTAAACTGATTTTTATTGCTCCACAAAGCAGCATTGAGCTAAGTCTTCAGCACATTTCTCCCTTTAAAGCTGCAGACCTAGCAATAGCATACATGTGTGTTTTATTTTTTAAATAAATCAGTTCTGTACTTTGAGAAAATACTTGTAGATTTTTTTTTTAAACAACTCTGAATAACATTTTTAATGTATTATAATGTAACAAGCATTTTTGTGATCTATTGCACCCATTTACAAAGTCACATCCCTTCCTCTTCTGAAACAGGCTCTGGCACACCCCTTTCTGAGCCCTGCCCTCTCTATAGCAGTGCACCAATTGTATCTAGTGACTGCCTGGTCACATGATATTCCCCACAGAACTTTGCATCTTTGGTCCTCTTCTGCTGCACTGAGAGAGATTTAGTGAAACCCCGAGCCGAATCTTCACCAATCGATCATAGCAGAACGGATAGATCGTCAACTTAGCTAGTTACTTACTGCCGCTTTAAAACACATAAGTAATGAAGACAATTACATTCCTGTCGGACCCAGAGAAATCTTTAGTATGTGACTATTGTACAATATGCCCCAGAAGCATAATCTATCCTCGAATAGTTTCTCACAATATTTTAGCTGACGTCTGTGTTATACAAACATAGTTTAAATATCAAACTTTAAGCACATATTACACTAAAAAGGAATATTTGTCATACCTTTGGTTAGGCCTTGGAGTGTAATATCCAGTGTTTATAAATTGTGTTTGGCTTCATATTGGGGCGTTATCTAGTTCCTTAACGTATATCAATGTTAAACCTAATTATACATGATTTTCTCTCTCTCTCTCTGGCCCTAATTCAATATACAGTGACGCTGAATCCCCATACTGGGGGAGACATAAGGTCTATTCAAAAGGATGAGCCTACAATCTTCTTCAACCAGGGAAGAAACTTCATAGCATATTATATAGGGGCCTGTGCCCACTAATAAGTATTTTGATTAGCCGTCTTCCCCGTGTTCCATTTGAATGGAGCTCAAATGTTCTTAATCAAGAAGTCAATCAATTCACAGCCCTTTCTCCATGCCTCAAAAAGTGCATAATCCTGTATTTTTAATAAAAAAAGGCTTCCATTAAAGGTAATGTTTCTTTTTTTTCTTTGGAATTATAGTGACTTGGTTATTGTGGCCAATTGCACAAGCAACATCTGTGTTCTGTTAGTTATCAAAGCCCAGATGTGTTGTATCATTTGTCAATGGCCCAGCGCCACACTAGTTGATACAATATGAACCCGGTTTTGTAGCAGCTATTCAGGAGGTTTGGGCCATATTGATGCAATACAAAACGGTGAGGAATTACACATTAGGATGTGTCCTGGAACCTCCATACATCCCCAACACAGATCCAGAAAAACAGTCCTGGGAGCTCATATTTTGCTTTTTTTAATGATTAGGTGTTTAAGATCCTACAAATATAGGCCAAATAAATGCAGCTGTGGATGGGAGCTGTCCGGAAAGTTCTTGTGAACACTGCTATAAGATCAGAGCTTTGAAGTTTCAGATTCAGCAATTGGTCAAATATTGTGTTATATTTTTATATCGCTCCTTGTGACCTTGGGCAAGTCACTTTATCTCCCTGTGCCTCCGGCGCCAAAAATCATAGCTTGTGTCTCTACTAACTAATGTACAGCGCCCTGAATAAGGACGCCATATATAAGTGGTTGTAAATAAATAGTCTCCAACGTCCAGATTAACTAGTCAGACCTCACCCAGGGCTAGTGATCGAATAGACAGGGTTTGATTGCTTGCCTTAAAGAGAGGAAACCATCTACTATCAATACTCTTAAATATCTTTTTGGCAAATAAAAACTTATTTTGAGTATTTGGGCAATTTACTATTTGTAATATAACATTGCTCATAATATGAAAGGTAGTAGTTGCAGAAATACAAAAAAAAACATGTTCATGAAGTCCTGGAAATAAACCCTTAGATTGCAAGCTCTTTTGGGCCGGCTCCTTTTGTCTCGTGTTGTTATTTACCTGTTGCACTTATTCCCATTGTTTGTACTGTACATCATTTACCTTCCATTGTCATGTTGTAAAGCGGAGTACATTGTCGGCGATATATAAATACAATTATACATACACCATTGGTGTTTGCCAAATATCATTCATTGATGATAAATATAAAATATTGGACTATAATTCGCCTTAATCAACTTTGGAACATATAGGGCTTTGGAGACTAGTTATATACTTTCAATAGTGGTGACCATGTGTTGGTGGCCATGTTATTTTATCCCACAGTGCCAAGCACTTTGGGCAATGTCAGACAACAGGACAGCTTCATTTCTGGCAAACACTCGGGCTCTCCTCGTGGCATTGGGGGGCTGTTGAATTTGTGACACACTACAACTCTGGGTCTAATGGTGGCCTCCTCTGTCACCACCTGGAAAGAAAACAAAGCTTAATTAGGGGCATTGCCCCTCTGAGGCCTATATGGTATTCAGTAACTTCAAAATAGAGAATGGCACACCGTTCTGTAATATATAATACAAAATTTAACTTTCATTGACTAAACCGACATTTCGGATCATGATTACACATTCATCCTGACCTGCTGAATCATACACAGAAACATTGGTTTAGTCAATAAAAGTGACATTTTGTTTTATATATTGAAGACTCGGGTGTAGTTCTCTGTTTTTGAGGTTATCCTGTATACAGTATGTGCAGCGTTTGCAATGATTGAGCACCCAGCATGATGATGGGACATGGAAAAGTGCATCAGTACTTTTTTTTATTTTGCTTATATGGTATTTACACACAGCCCCTAATGAAAATACACATATTTATAACGGGTAAGCAAAACTTTTTAATGTACTTTAAAATGAAATGTTAACGTTAATACAATTTTTGTTGAAACCTGAAATACTGTCTAAAATGTCAGTCTTCTTGGTGATTAAAGAACACAATATTAATGCAGAAAGCCAGGAAAGATGCAGTGACACGTTGTTTTCATTTAGTTCTCCTAGTACTGCCTGTCCTCTGACTTCTACAAGAAACCTAATGTACTTTAATTATTTCATTAAATGGTCAGCTGATTCATTGTACCGTAAACTTTTCACTTCCCAGCTGTAACAAGCAAACTGCTGGCTCTCTTACTCACAGGCGGAAACCATGCAAAGAATACAATGTGGCACTTGTTTTCTAATCAGAAGACAGAATAGGGTTTGCCGCACAATGTTTACTACACAGAGAATTATTTTATTAACACTCTGCCTTTGCACATTCATTTGACATTTTAATCAATCTTCTAAAATGCACTTTTTAAAAATGAAATAAAATAAAAGAACAAAAATCGGGGCTTAATGCACATCGTGGGAGAAGAAGTGGCTCAGTGAGTAAAGACACTGACTGGCACTGAGTTGAAGCAGGGGAACCTGGTTCAATTCCCGGTGTCGGCTCCTTGTGACCTTGGGCAAGTCACTTTATCTCCCTGTGCCTCAGGCACAAAAAAATATAGATTGTAAGCTCCACGGGGCAGGGACTGTGTCTACAAAATGTCTCTGTAAAGCGCTATGTAATACTAGCAACGCTATACAAGAACATGCTATTATTATCTTTAATATGGTATTTAAAATATATGTGTAACTCCCCTATCCCCTCGGGCAGGATGTATATGGGTAGGAGATGTTATTGATGCTCACCTGTTGGTAAACCTAGAGTCTGAGCCTCTGTGTATAGAGCTTGGAATATAATGGTACGGTGCCTGCACCTGCAAGGGCCCAGCCAGAGGCAGAGATTCACCCCTCACAGGAACTTGTAGCAAGGAAGTCACTTCATGAGGGCCAAGAACGGGTACAGGTTTATTGGAGTATTGATATCATCAGCAGGTAGTACATTACAGTACTGTACAGCTTTCTTCAGCAATATACCATCCACCCTTTCCTGGGCAGATAGGCTTCAACAGGAACTGATGCCTGAGGTAATTATCTTTACTCTTCAATTGATAAATAGGCCTCAGTAATTTACCACCCACCCACCCTTACCTGGGCATATGCAAGGTTCAGCAGGAATTGATACCTGGGGTAATTACCCTCACCCTTACCTCGGCAGATAGTATCCTCACCTAGAAACTGACACCTGAGTTAATTAATCCTCACCCTTACCTGGGCAGATAGGCTAAAGCAGTAACTGATGCTGAGGGAATTATTCCTCAACTAGGGATCTCATCCACCCCCTAGGCAGAACCGGACACAGTAGGAGTCCCTCCAGCCCCTGACTCCACCAGAGCCAGGGCAGGAACCAGAGCCACTCCAGGACTCCTCATGACTCAGAACTCACTAATTAGTATGAGATCACACTTTAATACCAGGGGAGCGGCTAGCATCTCTGCCCCAGTAACTGGGCAGGCCCTACTGTAGCAAGCCCTCACCCAGCAACTCCAACTGTTTTCAGGCATGTGCCTGAAAACTGAAACAAAATAACTCACATGCAATGCCATGTGCTAGGGTTTAACTCTAGCACTGCCTGCTATTACCAGGACTTGCAATGCTAGGCCATAGGGATATAGCAGCTACTACATGTGCATAACAAAGGATGTTTGGTTGACTTTGGTAGAGATTTGGACCCCTCTTCAAAATGTGTCCTAAAGATGATAGTAGTCTAATACCATTTGAATAGAGCTGTACTTTTCTCCAGCACTGGGAATATGAGCTTCTTCTATCTCCAGTGTGTTAGATATGATCATTATCTTAGCTGTTGAACCTTATATAGAGCACCCACTGCTGTTTCATCTTTTCTTTCATTGTAGTACACCGGGCGCCTATCAGCTATTTTGTGGACATTATTCCATTAATGAAGTGGTTCTCAACTCCAGTCCTCAAGACCCCCCAACAGGTCAGGTTGAGGATATCAAAACACAAAACCCCAGCAAGCTCTTTTTGGGAACCCCCGAGCCCCCACAAATTATATATATGTATATGTGTCAAAATGGAGTGCTATTGAGCGTGGCATATGTATACAACAGACAACAGAGAAGCCCAATACTACATCCAACATGACAGAAATACACAGTAAAATACTTATATATTCTCTTGAAAAAGGGTCATTTAGTTTAACCCTTTGGCCAAAGCATTGTAAGCTTGGGAGCCATGACAAGGCAGACACCTGTTCGCAAATCCTAACACTACCAGATAAAATACTAATATATCTCTATTAGGATTAAAATTCTCATTTACCTCTATTAGGAGGGAGAAAGACCACATTGGATCTATATCCAGCAGAATGAAAGGACCTACTAACTTGGGAAGTGGGGAGGTGCGGGCTTAAAACCTGGAAAGGAGGAGCCACTAACCTCCAACAGCTGAAACAGCCATGACAACGTGACGTCATGACGCCAGGACGTCTGAATCAAGGTAAGACGGGCGGGGTGGGGGGCGAGGAGATCGGGAAAGCCAGCAGGGGGGCGCAGGGGAAATAGATTGCACCCCCCTGCTATAGACATTATTTTCACTTGTGATCTTGTGCCTCTGAGATCCATAGGAACACCAACATGTTGTTCTCTAGTGTTCCCTGTAAAGCCCTACACTTAAAATATCCAATAATATATGGGTGTATGAAACTACTGTGTTACACACACCCGATGTGTGGGAAGAAAAACACCCTACAACAACGAGGTGTGTAAAAATCTGGTTATTCAATTACTGATCATCCCTTGTCTTAATTATATTGCATTTATAGGCTACCATCTTAATTCTGTGCAAAGAAATGAGCAAGCCGCTCGTCAGAATAGTTTCTTAAATTAGACTACAATGATCTTGATAACCGCAATGCTGGGTGTAATACTTCCTATTGGGAAGGAAGATTCTGGATAGATGCTGTTAAACGGGACGCTTTTTCGTACAGGACAAGCACAATCTTTTACAACAGTATAGAAGAGCAGCATATATAATATATATATATACGGAATATGTTGGCACTTTACAACTAAACGATAAGAACAATATGGAATCCATGTGCTTAGGCAATTTGTAGATAAATTTGATGAGAATGGCATATAAATTGATGGCCGATTAGAATCACTTAGCCCATCAAGTTTGCCAATTCTCCTATCTGTTGTGAAACCTCAGCCTGCATTACAGGGGTGACCAAACTCCGTGCTCAAGAGCTGCCAACAGGTGGCTCAAGCAGTAGCTTCGTCATTTTGATTGAACCACCTCTGCAGCAGCGGGGATATCCTTAAAACCTGACCTGTTAGTGGCTCTTGAGCACTAAGTTTGGCCACCCCTCCTCTATTAGATATATTAGATAATTTGGTCTCTTCCATAGTTAGGGTAACTTTGTGTCTGTATCAAGCATTTTTTTTTAATTCCCTACTTTATTTAATCTCGCCTTCTGCTACATATGTGTGTGAACCTGGCGAGAGTTGAGTTTTAATTGAACGATCCAATAAGTTAGAAAAACACACAAAAATTGTGATTAAACTTTTGGTGCCAAACGTTTTAGCAGGATGGTCTACATTGTTCAGAATTTGCTATTCCACTTTTTTTAACGTAAAGAAATAGCAGCCCCGCAACTATTTATCATTTACATTTTTTTTACGTTTCAAAAGCAAAAGTAATCAAACGTAATCAAACATGCAATGCCCGTTTGCCAACTTTGAATTTAATCAGTTTTCTAGCAGAACCAATAAAGGGCGAAATTCAAAATGTTAAAATTTTGTGCATCTCAAACCTCTGTTTAGTGTCTATTTAATGGGAAAAAAATGAACAATGCATGAAAACACACTTTCTCCATTCCAAAATTGCCTTCTTTTCAATGAAAATATGGGAGTTGAGGTTATAGAGTAAAAATGTTACGTGAACAATGAGGTGTCATGGTGTACCATCAAATCATCGTTTATAAGTATAGAGGCCTCTTTTCTAATATGACCACATCTATTTTCTTGCAGTCCAGGGGTTATCAACTTCAGTCCTCAAGACCCTGTATCCCAACAGGCCAGGTTTTCAGGATATCCCTGCTTCAGCACATGACTGAGCCACTGATTGAGCCACCAGTGCTGAAGCCCGGATATCCTTAAGCTGACCTGTTAGGGGGTCCTGAGGACTGGATTTGAGAACTCCTGTTGTAGTCAAAAAGAACAGGGGCGTCATAGTATTTGACCTTCAGTGACCTTTACAGGTTTGGAAAAATTAGAGTTGATTAAACATTGGGCACAGGTACTTCAATGTATTGAATGTATTTTAGAAAGATTCAAGCAATAGTCATGCTGTAAAAATATAAAAGAGAAGATGCTTTCTGAAATAAATACACTTTTCTTTAAAAATAAAGCGCCTTTGTAAGTTTGTAAATAAAAAAAACAGTGGTGCTCAGGGTGTGACATAAAACAAGCAGTGCTACGCTGTTATGTTTGCGTACATTGCATGGTACTGTCCAGAAGACAGACCTACTAGGCAAAGGTGGAGAGTATAGGCTGACCCGTACCTGGGATCAAAATCCTGAATCAGTAGAACAGTGGGGTTCCAGGGTCAGGGCTGGAGAGAGGAAGAAGGGTCGAGGTCCCAGCTCCGGGGTCAGGGCAGGAGAGAGGCAGAATGTCGAGGTCACAGTTCCGTGGTCAGGGCTGGAGAGAGACAGAATGGTTACGGTCTCAGTTCCAGGGTCAGAGCAGGAGAGAGGCAGAATGGTCGAGGTCACAGTTCTAGGGTCAGGGCACGAGAGAGGCAGAATGTCGAGGTCACAGTTCTGTGGTCAGTGCAGGAGAGGCAGAATGGTCGAAGTTACAGTTCCAGGGTCAGAGTAGGAGAGAGGCAGAATGGTCATGGTCACAGTTCTCGTGTCAATGTTCTGAGGAAGAGAACGAACCTCTCGAAACGTGTAGGGTATCCTTACGAGCCACCGTAGCAGACAAGTGACGTCATTTGATTTCCCATACCAGGAAGTAGGAACCGGCTACAACGGAGCTTGTGTATCTCGGCAAAGCAAGTACCCAGCATACCAGCGCTCACCAGAGCAGGAGCCAGGACGGTAGCAGCCCGCAGAGAGGGAAGGAGGTAATCCATCTACGTGGGGAGCGGACAACACCCTGGAGGAGGAACCCTTACACCCCATCAAAGCGAGCTTCTCAAACTGCAGAAAGAAGTGTCTGGACAGAAGTGTACCTGTGATGCAAAGCTGGAAAGCTTAATATTCAACTGAGCTGATGACAACATTTGTTTGTGAGTGTGCAATCGCATTTCTTCTTTTCTATTATTTATTAAAAACGTTATTGCACTATTTTGTTCTTTATATTCCTTTTCTAAGGTACAGTTGCCCAAATTATCTAAGAACTACAAGAGGAGGCAACATATCATCTCTGAAGGACTCTTACTTGGAGCTAAGTATCATTTCCCACATTTCAATAGAGTTTAGAGTGTTATCTTCTTCCATATTTATTCACTTGCCCATAAGCCCTTTGCGCCCATTTGTCCAGATTTCTACGCATAGACTGCTTGAGGGGACTAGAAGATTACCTGATTTGGACTGTGGCAGCAGGACTGAGGCATTGGATTTTTTATGAATTGATTTGTATTTGTTTTTATTGGTGGTATTAGGTTCTTTTATCTCTGTAAATGTTTATTTCGTTTTATACAATCTATTTCTATTGGTTTGCATTTGTACCTGTCATAATATTTTACTGTTTTAAATAGTGTATTAGCGCTTCCCCCACTTGTTACATATAGACTTTTATCCACTATTGAAAACTTTTCTTTTTGCGGCTGCATTTTTTTGCTAGGAAAGTCTCTATTTTTGCGCCCATTTGTCCAGATTTCTATGAATAAAGTCTATATGTGTCTGTAGATGCCTGTGCAGGTACCTGATGTCCCTATGTATCAAGGACATGAACCTGTAGTCTGCATGGCTCAGCCATCCTTACCCAATGTCCAGGGTTACTGAGGCCAGAGTCCAACAGCATGAAGTCCTGGGTATTCAGTGATCAAAGTCCCTCTGTATCAAGGACTTGCAGGTACAGACGGGATGTCCTCGTGTCCCTCTGTATCAAGGAAATGTACATGTGGTCTGCATGCACTGGTATCCCCAGGTAGCAAGGAAACGAACATGTGGTCTGTACACAGACCAGGGGAGAGAGACAAACACTTCCTTTTCCTACCTTTTAAACCATTGCTAAACTCAGCTGGACTCGTTAGTAGTCTGGCCTTCCTGCAGACATGGATTAACTACTACCTGGCCGACACCCAACAACTCCATATGTTGGTAGCAGGCTTGCCCCATGTTACATACCTCCCCCGTTTATGGGTAGCTATGGCTAGCCATGGCGGAAGCCCATCCTTCCACTCTCTTGGGACAAAATTGTAGCTCAAAAGAGAGTTGCTGGAAGGAGAGATACCACTTAGTTAGTCTGGTCTGGAGTTTTCTATGTTTTTTGCATTTGAGGCAGTTATCTGGTACTCAAGAGATGAAGTAATGCGACTTGCTTCTTCTTTATCAGTTCATGGCCAGGATATGTTTTCGTGGTTGAAGAGAACACCCGTGACAAAGTCCTTGTAGCCGGTGCACATATCCAGTGCCTCTTCAAGAAGGCGCTTTAATTCAGCATGCTTTAGTCGTTCTTGGAGAGACAAACACTTCCCTTTCCTGCCATTTAAACCATTGCTACCCTCAGGTGGACTGATTAGTAGCTCTGCCTTCCTCCACAGCTCTATCTGTTGGTAACGGATTTGCCCCTGTTACAGGGCCTCTCAAACTGTACGAGGCAGACTGTTCCAAAGAATTGGAGCAGCGTGGCTAAAAGCTCGGGGCCCCAAAGGAAGTCAAGGAGATTCTGGGAACAGTTGCAAGTCATTGATCTGCAGGTCGAAGTGAGAAAAGGGAAGTGTAGGGAACTAGAAACTCTTTCAGATAGCTGGGGCCCTGGACATACAAGGCAATATTAAAACAAATTCACTATTTTACAGTCAGCCAGTGCAGAGAACGGAGACCAGGTGTCATGTGGCAAGAACGGGTCTGGTCAGCTACATCTGTATGTGTTTAGAACTGGTAGGCTATGGGAATTATGGCCAATTTGTACACCTGTACACTCCGTCTGTTCCAATTATGTAATAAAATAAACATAAAGAAATAGTGTGGGAGGCACTGCTGCTTTAACATGCTCTCCTATTTAAGAAACAGTTTGCTAAACCCATTTGTACTCTTTGTGAGTCATTAAAGATCACACCTGCCAACTAACCCCAACCATAGTCTCATTTTGAGGCTGAGAAACAGTCCCATTACGTGTTGGTAACAAAATCTACTGAAAATCTTCAGTAGACGAGTTTTCCATATCCTTTGTTCCAGGTTAACTACCAATTTATTTATAGTTTGCTCCAGTAGGTGTTTTATGCTTCTGGGCATCACGTGAAAGGGATAAAAACATATATACCCTTGTGCCAGTTACACGCTTACAATAAAGTGTCAGGCAGGTACTGAGAGTTAGTAGACAGGCAATCTCGCTCCAAGTTCATGAGTCAGTTGAACCTGGCATGATTTTCAGTAGTGACTAGTGAGATCATTCTCCCTGTTTGACAATGAACACTTAAGTCCATTCCATAAACTGTCTGCATCACATAGTGTCTAGTGGTTTTACAAAAAAGACAAATGAGTTCTGTCACTCCAAGAAAAATAATCTGGTTGGTTTTACACCTTTGCCAATCAAAACTGCCCTGTTTTCTAAATGTAGTGAGGTAGCAAGAGTAGCAAGTCCTGCCATAAAGTGGCAGTAACTATACCACATAGATCATATACAATATATGCGGCAAAACAGTTAGAAGCAGCCGTTTAATTCAAACTTTAGTGATGGTGTCAGAAAGTAAATTACACAGCTGTAACACTTAAGGAAATACTTTTCACACATGTCCAAGTTTTCAGTCATAGGGGAAAATGTACCAACATTTGCAAAAGTGCAATGTGGCATTAAAGTGATGTTAAGAGTGGAATTTCATGTATCAAAGTGGTATGCATTCATTTTCCTCCTCGTGCATCACTGGCACTTATTCAATATGCTGTGATATAGCTCTTCCATGTCCAGGAAGCTCAGATTTTCCCTGTCATTTAGAAGCAGCTTTCACAGCATATTGAATAGGGAACTTTCGTTATATGGGGATAGCTAATTAGAGAAGTTAGGGGAAGTGTTGCTCGGGACACTGTTATAATAGGATGTATCACAGTTTCCACCTGAATCTAGTTCAGGGTTCCTTTCTCTTTGCATCAATTAAATCTTCCAGGTCTGAAGTCACATTAACTGCTGGACCCGCTCAGTCAGATCTAAGAAACATATGAAATAAGTTTCCTACTTTTGATGCCAGTGCAAATTGGCACACACTGAAAATTCTACCACGTGTTATGGAGCAAATTGCATCATGATGCACACAGTGTCACGGTAACTTTTTCAAGTAGAAGTGCTTACGTTTTTTAAGTAGAAGTGCTAAACCTCAGGAGATAAAGGTGTCACCCACATAGATAGTATCACTCACTGCTAATAAGTCCAGAATATCCTTGACTTCTCAAAGGATTCAGTGGTGATGTTGGCACAGTATTTGCCACTTGTGCACATACTATACAGTATACGTCATGAAATGCACCAGGCAGAAGCTCTAGGGGAAATATCCATGGGTAAGAATCTAAAGGTGACAGATTCTATATGCTCATTTGCATGTCAGTATTACCCAGAATCCATATCCGCAATGTAATCACTGTTTGATGGACAATGGGGTAACACAGGTTTGAGGACCCTTGGAAGAGTTCCTTTTCATTACTGTATGTTGTAGGTGCAGCATTACTATGGCACCCGGACCCCTACTAAAATCTTTTTTTATTTATAGAAAAATGATTTTGACTAGAAAAATGGCCTAGAAAAGATATAGAAATGCATGTACGCCCGTATATCAGGGGGCTCAACTCCAGTCCTCAAGCCATACCCCCCCCCCCCAACAGTTCAGGTTTTCAGGATATCCCAGCTTCAGCACAGGTGGCTCAATGAGAGACTCTGATTGAGCCACCTGTGCTGAAGCAGGGACTGATTGAGCCACCTGCGCTGAAGCAGGGACTGATTGAGCCACCTGCACTGAAGCTGGGATATCCTGAAAACCTGATCTGTTGGGGGTCTTGAGGGCTGGAGTTGAGGACCTCTGACGTATATGATCAAAAAGCAGAAAATATATATTGAAAGGGTTTTTTTTAATTTTTATTTGAACACACCAGTTATTCATGTAGAATTGCTTTGCTACAGTTATTAGAATTTGGGTGGATTTTCCCCTGATTTGGCCAAGTTAAGATAGTTTGAGGATCCTATTTTTGTTTTGTTCCAACACACATCACTGATTTACACAGTATTTGCTCGTGTGTAATAAGTTTGGAATTAAACATGCCATTGAAGAAATAACTGACCCTAGATAAATGTTTTATTACCACTCATGGCAATTCAAGTTTAAATAGTGGAACATGTCTGCTTCGTGTTACTGACAAGTTATTACAAGAGCAGATTTT